>NW_018128319.1:84578-134417 GCF_001952655.1 Monopterus albus
AATACTGGATTTGGGTTTTTTTTGTCTTTAATCCATAATCATCAAAATTGAAACAAATAAAGGCTTGAAATATTTCACTTTGTGTGTAGTGAACTAATATAACATACAAGTTTCACTTTTTGAAACAAATTATTGAAATAAATGGACTTTTCCTTGATATTCTAATTTTTTGGCACATACCTGTATGTTAACGTTTCTTTTGGATCCAGTCAGTGTTTAGTTTTTGTAACGTGCCCTCTTCTTCATTTGACCTGTTTCTTCTTCATGTGTTCTTCTTCTCTGGTGTCCTGTGTTGCTCCTGCAGTCGACTGTGTGAAGCAGACTGTGCGCGGTCATGGCGTGAGGGGTCTGTACCGAGGTCTGAGCTCTCTGCTCTACGGCTCCATACCTAAAGCAGCTGTCAGGTACCGCAGCCCCACATCCCAACACACACGTGCACAGACACTCTTCACCAAGAGCTCCATCGTGCACTATATAAATGTGCAACACCTTATTCCCACTGTAATACACCTCCATGATGATTCCAGGTTGTACTGATCATTAGGTGCTGCTTTCTTTGTTTCTGAGTTCTGCAGCTGAATCAATCAGAAAATTAATTGACTAATTTTGATAATAAATTAATCGTTAAACCATTCTCTGGTTCCAGCTTCTCAAATGTGAAGATTTGCTGCTTTTCTGTTGAATATTATTATAATTTTAATGTGCGTGGATCATTTTTTGGCTGTTTTCTAACATTGTGTGCAACAAAGAGTTTAGCAGAAACCACAACTGATTAATTGCTAATAAGCCCAAATAAGATGAAACCGTTTTGTACATCAGTTGTAAACCAACCAATGAATAATCAATACTATCGACCGTCTGCAGATCGGTTTCATGGTTTGGTCTATAAAGTGTCAGAAAATAGGGGAGAATGTTCATGACGAGATACATCGACCAATCGTTTCAGCTTTGATGAGAACAGCGGTGCGTTGCCAGGTCGTACTTTTCTACAGTCCATAGTCCTGCAGCTACAGTTTGGTAATAAATTCATGCTCCTGTAGGTTCCGTTCTTTTTAATAAGCGGTCAGGTGTGCAGTTACAAACTAAGATCATTTGTTAGTAAATAGCTTTTTGTTGAAGCAGTGGTCCACTCACTCAGAGGGATTTTTCACAACCTGGCAACAAAAAGTAAATTGTGTAATAATATCTAAAATGTATTAGTAAAGGGCTTAGTAACGGTTCATATCGCTGATTGTTACAGCTTATAAAGCCTATATAAGGTGCATTATTACAGACATGGATTGCTTCCAGTGTTTTAATTCTCCATTGCTCTTCCAGGTTTGGGATGTTTGAGTTCCTCAGTAATAAGATGCGTGATGAGAGCGGCAAACTAGACAGCAAGCGAGGGTTCCTCTGTGGTCTTGGAGCTGGAGTCGCAGAGGCTGTGGTCGTCGTCTGTCCTATGGAGACGATTAAGGTAAAAATATTTGTTGAAGCTGCATTACCACTTTGTTGCCACATGTGGGAAGCAAAAGTCCTACTTTGTTACACATTAGACAGGTTGTACTGCAAACAGTTGCTGCGTTACACATCCAGCGCAGACGGAGCAGCCTTGGCTTGTGTCTACTCGATGAATGGGAGGCAAAATATAGTGCCAGAAAAATGAGTAGTGTTATTTTGATAACGTACACACATTTTACTGCGTTCTCTCATTAGAGCTGCCGTCACTTACGAGTTAATGATCATATTGTTTCAGGGTCATAGCAGTAGACAACCCATGGTGTCAGCGGTTACAGATGAATAAATAAGTAGCTCCGACAGAAGTGACTGATTCAGTCCACAACAAAATGAAAATGGGAAATGTTTGGCTGTGCTGAACTAAAAACCAGACCCCAGGAAAATCTTAACACGGTCCAGCCGTCTGCTTTCCTAAAAATGATTCTGGAGACTGTGATAAAACTGTTTCCAACACAACATCAAATATCTATAATGCTGCTTTGCCTCACGGTGGCGTTACTTGTAGAATTAGTTTTCAAAGCGCTCGATGCCTCAGATTTAAGGGCACTTTGACACTTTTTGTTGTCGTTTTAGGTCAAATTCATCCACGATCAGACGTCGGCAAACCCAAAGTACAAGGGATTTTTCCATGGGGTGAGGGAGATTATTAGAACTCAAGGTAAGGGACATTATACTCCCACCTCCCGTTTCATCTCCATCACTTAATGATTTGGCTGTACATGACATTACATCAAGCCTTTCTCATGGATTTGAGATAACACATCTGTTATTTAGCCTCCACCTTGTTGCTCCTGAGAATTAAATTGTTGGTGACTCTGAGATGAAGGTGGAGAGGTGTGAAAGCTGCTGATGTGTCTGCAGGACTGAAGGGGACGTACCAGGGCCTAACTGCCACTGTACTGAAGCAAGGCTCCAACCAGGCCATCCGCTTCTATGTCATGACTTCACTGAGGAACTGGTACAAAGGTGTGCGAGTATTTCCTTTAAATGCACATGCAACCACAAATGCAGAAACAGACTCAACTTAGTTTTTCCCCAACACTAAGGCGATGACCCCAACAAATCCATTAACCCTCTGGTAACTGGAATGTTTGGTGCTGTTGCTGGTGCAGCCAGTGTGTTTGGAAACACTCCCCTGGACGTCATTAAGACCAGAATGCAGGTTGGTTACAGAACATGTCGACTTCTTATAATTTAACCCTGAGTGTAGTGGCTAATATGTGCTCTGTGTAATTCAACAGGGGCTCGAAGCGCACAAGTACAAAAGCACAATAGACTGTGCCGTCAAGATCATGAGGCACGAGGGGGCGTTGGCGTAAGTTCACATGAAGGGTTGATATGATCGATGGGGGGATGACAGTCTGCATGTTTAATTTAGGCTGTGAGAGTTTGCAGCCTGCTAACACTGACAGTGGGACTTAGCCTTGTGCCTGTGAAGGATTCACACTGTTTACCCACCAGAATGCATCTGCCTGTATACCAGCAAGTAAGAATTAATGGAACAGTTCTATATTTGAGAAACACACTCTCACATCTGCACGTAATCCTAAAGCTGCTGAGTCAAGCAGCCCAAGGATCTTCAGTATTGTTTATTCAAGAAGCCCTCTTCTCTACACAGCCAACAGTTGACCTCAGAGTAGCATCCCAGTCAAACACTTCACTCTCTCTGTCTAGCAACACCTGACTAATGCTTCCTGCCTTTATGCCGAGTTCCTCGCAGCCAAAAGGTGACACCCTATGAACAAGCTGGTGAACTAGAAGTACATTAACCACTCTATCAAAGTTGAGCTATGGTCAGGAAACAGTTAGCTTAGCTTAGCTTAGCAGAAAGACTGGAAGCAGTGGGCAACAGCAAACCTGGCTCTGCCCAAAGATAACAGAATGTACTCTCCTTTTATTGCACTCAGGTTCTACAAAGGTACTGTTCCCCGGCTGGGTCGGGTGTGCATGGATGTGGCCATAGTCTTCGTTATCTACGAGGAAGTCGTGAAGGTTCTGAACATAGTCTGGAAGACGGACTGAAGTGAACACCACAGTGCTGCGCAAGCAGGAGTGTGAGACTGGCCAGTCACGTTGTTAACCAGGCCACGTCCCAAACCAATCTCCTGAAACCCTGCTTCTAGGTTCTAATATCTACCTCTCAGAAAGAAAGGGTATTTTATTTATAACACAGATGTTGCGAGTGGAAGCACTGTCTGCGTGAAAGAAGCTGCAGGATCACTGCTTACACTTGGTCTTTTTTCTAAAGTTCCAGAAGGGGGAAGTTCCTTAAGACCTCAGGGAGGGGAACAGGGCGTTTATTTAGACCTGCACAAAGACCTGCAGCGCTTTGAGTTGAGTTGTACTAGTGCTGTGTGTACTTGATCAAAGAGAAACCATCACCTGACCTGACATAATGTGATTTAAGCACTACAGACAAAAAAATACTTGAGCAGAGGTAGGTAGATGGATATTTTATTGATCTCGAGGGAAATTCAGGTGTACTGGCTTCAGATTTTATTAGATAACAAATACTTCCAAGCCCTTCTTATATGCAAGTATTCCAGTTTCTTTTTTCAAAAGACTGTTCAAAACTATTATTTTATTCACTACCTGTTGGAAGAATTAATGTTCACATGCTGCAGAGGAATAAGAACTAAATGCCTTCAATCACAATTGTCAAATGAATCAATACAGATCTGTAGGCTGCAGTTTTTAATGATGTGTATTCAGCTACGAAACAATGGTTGAGGTGGTGGCGATTCTTTAAATCACTTAATTTGTTAGTGTTATTAAAAAAGTGCCTTTGTGTTACATGGTTTATTGGAGATTAACAATGATTGAATGTTTTATGTTACTTCTTCACTGTGGATGGTTTTTTAGTTTCTCACGCTGCAGTGGTGCCAGATGTTGAAGATGTTCATATCTTATTAATTCAACTGTTTTGGGGAATTATTTGCTTCTAATTTTTAAATTGCCTTTGCTGCTTAGACGTGCTTTTTTGAGAAATGCCATTAATGGTGCCTTTCATTGCATTCCACAGAGCACGAGTGATTAGCTTTGCTTTTATTGCAGCCTTTCAGATTCTCTTCTTTTAACTGTGCTGTAACTTCAATTGCCTTTCACCCAATGTGCCAACTGCTGCATTTAGATACAATATAACTAATGCCATGTTATAGACTGTAGTTTGTCCTCCTGGTTTAAATGCAGTGCACCACAATCTTTGTCTAGGATGCACAATGTTTACTTTGAGCTCCGTTTTTCAGCTGGCGGAGATAGTTGAATGTCTTTGGGGTTTTCATATTTAAAAACACTGGTACTAAACCCAGCGCTGTGCCTTCAGTCTAATTAATTCGAATGTATGATCACAAATAAACATTGGATCTGACTGTTGACATTGATGTGTTCATTTCTGCAGCAGTGGGTTGTAACAAATGTACTCGAGTACTATGCTTAAGTGTAATTCTGAGGTACTGCTACTTAAGTATCATCTTTGCTTATTTGTATTTCATATCAAAATAATGTGTGCTTTACTGTATTTTATTTATTTGAGAACTTTATTTACTAGTTGCTTTACAGGTAAACAGTGTACAAACAAAACATTTATAAAATGTGATGCCTTGTTACAGATTAAACCACCACAGTGTGTACAGATAGAAATAACTTTCTGAGACTCGACTGCCTCAGAAAATTATTTGGAAGGATTGTACAATTTAACTTTTAGCAGTTTGATGAAAACAGGGCCGTGATTCATATATTCTACTTATAGTAATTGTTTGGGGGGGATTGCATGGTGACCTTGCGGCGCATTTTTGTCCCATTCGCTTGCCGTAGTTGTCAGTTGCGGACTCCTCTTCGGGGCGAATGATAGAAAATGCTTGTTTAAATTAAGGCATCCTTTAAAAATGTCTCATCATGGAGGAGGAACCAGGGGCTTTTACTTCAGCACCGTCTTGTCTTTGGCCCGGTCGCTGGCAGCTCACCGGCAGGCGCCGTTAGAAAAGGTACCGTTATACATGGCGATCGCTAACGACAGCACCAGGCTAACACCTCCTGTCGTTAGTCTCTGACATTGGTCTCGACACAGCTTCGTTTTTCTACATGTGTGGTATTTACAGGGAATCTGAACACCGTAAACGTCTTGTATGAATATGTGAATTACGTGTTCAGTTTGTGATTTAGTGCGACTCAGCTTTAGAATGTGGCTAACGGCGGCTAACGTTAGCAGGTTTATCCTTAATGAATCTTCCTTTGGCTTGTTGATGTCCTGATACATTAAAGGAAGGAAAGTTGTCACATCGTCCCAAATATGTTCCTGTTCCCTTGGAAATGTGCTTTTCTTAATATTGTTACCTCATTCATACAGGATGCAATAGGAGACAGTGGCTGGTGGGATTTTAACATAAACACAAACTGTATAATTCAATTATTATAAAGGAAAAGTCTAAAACGATGAAGTCTTTACCAAACGACAAAGAAGTGCTGCAGTCCTGTGCCATTTAATCCGACTGCAGCCCAGATGCATCAGTTAGTTACTGGATTCACTGATCAGCTCAAGAGTAATGGGCAAATATTTAGGTAACTAAGGTTTTTTAAATTCTAAATGTGATAATTAGCTGCTTTTCTTGGTTTTACATGATTGAATTATAGCTGCAGCTACTTGGTCTAAGAAACCAGGTTCCTTAAACACAAAGTGGCGTCATAGGATTGTTTTTGTGTGACAAGCATTTCAGTTCATTGACACAGAAGACAATGAAAACCAGAAAGTCTCGTACTGTGTTGGGTGGAACAGGATCACAGGTGGGGTTTTTACAGAATACCTTAGAAATTCATTTTTACCACTATCATTGCAGATTAGTTTTGTGTGGGCTAATTGATTAATCAACTAATAATTGCAGGTCTAAATGCAACAAGTCACCTCAGCCTTGGGGACATTGTGATGGCTGTTCTTTCACTGGGGAAATGTTAAACGGGAACTAAGTCCTGTTATGAAAGAGCTGTGGAAGCAGTAATGCAGCTCAATGAGCAGGGTTTGTTGGGTCAGTTTGTGGAAGCTGTTCAGAGACCAGCCTTCTGCTTTTTACTGTCTACATACGAGCTTGTTATGAAGAGCAGTGTAATCAGAAGCATCAACCTAATGTAAGGTGCAACTAACCATTAATCATTATTGATTCATCTGCTGATTGTTTTCTCAATAAAATGGTGAAAAACTGTTATTTACCCCGAAGTGAGTCTTCACATGACTTGTTTCCATTGGTTGAGTTGGTGCCACAGATGGCTGCCTCGGTTCTGTACTGGAAACGAGTTCCTTGTGTGTAACATACTTGGCCAATAAAGGTGATTATGAACGTGACAAAGAACGGCGTCAACTTGTCACATGTCTGCACCTGGCATCAGCAAATGTTTGGCATCCATGCCTGTTCATGTTCAGTTGGTTAACTGATTGATTGATTGGCTAATAATCTGTGTTCTAACCCTATACATATTTACAGAGATTAGTTTCTGAACAACTGGGTGTGCTTTAGCGCGTGGGCCTCACTGTTTATACAGTGACTTCCTGTCAGTGGGAGTCAGAACAACCTTGTGTTTTACTGGCTACACAATCAGGTTGTAATGGAAGTGTCCTGTTGGTTCAACGTTTACTGGCTGGTGGTGTCCGAGCGGGTTGAGGTTGAGCTCTGGCGCACAGCTGGTTGAAAACACATTTCATTACTGTTTTGGCACTGAAAAACAAACCAGACTTGACAGGAATATTTATTTCTTAAGGTCCATTGTTGATATTTTTTCCAATGCAGATGTAACCTGAACAAAACTCTCCTCATGCCCAATGATCAGCTCAAAACATCCTCTGCATCCGGTGCTGGATCAACATGTAGGAACTAGTGTGTTTAAGTGGTTGTTAATCCCCCTCTGGTCTTAACTCTTTAGCATTAAGCTAATTAATGCCAGAGGCTGCTGTTTGGCTTCATTCCTGAAGTCCATTTAGGCCGACACAGTCATTATTGCCAATGGAACTAGGCATGAATGATGTGCCTGTTTAATCCTTGCGGGCAGGTTGGTTCTGTACTTTTAGAAAAGACTGTGTTGTCCACGTAGCTCACTGAAGTCTAGAGGCGTTAAAGGTAATGGTAGCTGAGCACCGTGTGTTGGTTTTCCACAGGTCCAGAAGCTCCAGTGCATGTGCCCTGCAGACTTCAGAGGAGTCTTCCAGCTGGATGAGAGGAGGAGGGGTGCCGTCATTGCACTGGGCATTTTTCTAGTCGAGTCAAACCTGCAGGTGAACATTTCACCTACCAACTCCTCCACCTCATGAGACTTTTGTGCTGTTAGTACATTTACAGGTCGTTGATGTAGCAGTGGTAACCCATATATCAAGCTATGGAATACTTGTGTTGCAGCACAGAGATGCCATTGTCCCCTACCTGCTTGGGTTGCTTAAAGGGCTTCCTAAAGTTCAGTGGATTGAAGAAAACTCAGAACACAAAGCTCGAGGTAAAGATAGACCCGCGGCGATATTTAACGTACCCTATAATGTTCACTGATAGAACTATGGGCTATTCTGCCTGCTAAAATATTTGACACTGTTGTATTTTGATATTATTTGTGTGAACTTCCTGCCTTGCAGAAACCCTTCCTGTTGCAGAGAACTTCAGCTTTTGTCTTGTAACACTGCTCTCCGATGTCGCCCAGCGTGATGAGACCTTACAAGGACAGGTGTGTGTGTCTGTACCGTTCTGTGGTCACGTTTTATTTTAGGCTGGTTTGAGATGAGCCAGGCCTCTGCAGAATCAGTCGTTCAAATGTGGGACCACATCAGGTTTTATGTACTGTTAACTTTTCCTTTTTGTTTAATTGTAAATGGTCTGCTTTTATCCTTTGTGTATAATAAGGTTTACTCTGTTAACAGATTAAGTTAAAGACTTGTTGTTGATGGCAACTTTTATGAGCCTAGAGAAGCTTAGTAAGATATCCCAGGGTATTAACTGAGCTGGATAACACCTGTACAGACTGATGCTAAGCTCAGACGGTCTAGTTATGTCTGAAATGTCAATCAACTGTGAGGATATGTAAGAGCTAAACAGCGTGTCATGATTCACACATATAGGGCATTTCATTTGAGACTGACTAAAAGTTAAAGATGGGACTAATGGATAACATTTTGTTGGTCATTTTAGGATCTGATAGATGTTGATGAGACTTTCTGGACTGCTGTCCAACTTTACTGCAGTTTTTTGTCACTTCCCCAGAAAGAACCACCTGTCTCTCATTTTTTAGCAAAGCAAAATTCACCTTAAATGAGCCTAATATTTTTACTGATGTGGATGTGATGATGCAACATCTTTGCCAGATCCTGGAGGCTGTCATGGACGTCATGCAGGTGCTGCAAGACAGCTGCAAGAATCCCGAGGCTCATGATAAAGGTGGCAATATAACAAACTCTAATGCTTCCTCTGTGTGTTACTAGCTATTTATATTTTCTACGTTCTGTACGTTCTTCCGTACAGAATACCTGTGCAGGTACACTGTGCCCACTCTGCTTGGTGTGGCCCGAGCTTTTGGCCGATACAGCAACACCGATGAGCCACTTCTCTCCAAGCTCTTCCCTCGACCAGTTGCTCCTGTGCTGCCTACGGGTGATGACAGTGATGCCACCCGCCGACGGTCCTTCAACGACTTCCGCTCCATCCTGCCCAGCTCTTTGCTCACCGTGTGTCAGGGAGACTCCCTGAGACGAAAAGGCTCCTTGGTGTCCAGTGTGTCACAGCAGGTATGAAGAGTGAGATGACCCACCTATGACCTGCGTAGAGGTGAGGAAGCACAGCCATATGTTTTCACACTTCTTTTTGTTTTAAGGCCAGCCCAGAAAGAGCAGCTGTGACCCCTAGCTCACCGGCTGATCCCTCTGCACAGTACTTTGAAAGTAAGTTTCAACGAGCCTTTTGGGCTGTCAGAAAACACCATGGACTCACTGGACATGCTTTAAATAGATACCGTTGCTCCCCTCAGGCTCATACCTCCCTGACAGCAGTGCAGTGGACCCTGATTACTACTTCTGCACCATCAGCTCCAGCTTCTCTCTCTCACCTCTTTTCACTGGAAACAGCTCTGGAGAGTTTTATGTCCCTCTGGAGATGCTCAGACAGCTCCTTGACATGGTCAGCACTGACCCCACTGAATAAGCACAATGAAAGGAATACATGCGACTCTGCTGTTTACAAAGTCAGACTCATTTGTCTATTTGTTCATTTGTCTATTTGTCTTGAATAGTTTCAGCAGTTTGTCTCTGAGTCTTTTTTAAAATCACTGGATAAGACCTTGGCAGAACTTCTGGAGGTATAACTCTTCAGTACACACAAACGGTGGATTTGTCTGCCCTTTTTCTGACACCGCTAGCTCAGTTTTATTTCTTTTCTTTCTTGGCAGTTGCATCCTGGTCTTCACTTGCATTACAAAACCTTCAGCGATCCTCTGTATGTAGCCATATTTAAGATGCTCAGGGACAGCCTGTACAATCTGAAAGGTGAGGAACATTTTCTACCTTCTTTCTTCAGCACCACGGTGTTTACTGACTGAAGCAGTAACCACATATCCTCTGTGCTCATAGATGTTCAGACAGACTATGTGAAGGAGGTTCATGACTTTGTGCTGGAGCAGTTCAGCAGCAGCCAGTCGGAGCTGCAGAGGATCCTGCACGATGTCGAGTACCTCCAGAGCGAGCTGAGCCCGCTCAAGCTGCGCTGTCAGGCCAACGCCGCCTGCGTGGACCTCATGGTGTGGGCTGTCACTGAGGAGCAGGGTGAGGCTTTGGCTCATTCATACAGGAAGTAACCATCCATCATAGAAGTCTTCGCTGCATCATTTCTCTGTTTGATTGTTTGTTTGTTCAGGAGCTGAGAACCTTTGCACCAAACTGTCAGAGAAGCTGCAGTCGAAGACGTCCAGTAAAGTCATCATCGCTCACATGCCCCTCCTCATTTGCTGCTTACAGGTAAAAGTTTTCAGCTTATCTTTTTATCCACCTTCCTTCTTCTCCTTCAGCTGCCTCCTTGACACATAAAGAAGAGGAGGGATGGCACAGATTGAGAGAAGTTGTTCTTTCCTGTTTAGTTTTTGATTTTGTTAAACAGGTTAATCGGGTCACAACATCTCGTAGGTGAAGAGGAATCAACATTTCATCTATTGTTGTTTTTTTTGTAATAAATCTGTCAGCACGATTCATTACCTGTTCAGGGCCTGGGTCGCCTGTGTGAGCGCTTTCCTGTGGTGGCCCACTCTGTCACCACGTCACTGAGAGACTTCTTGGTGGTTCCCTCTCCTGTGCTGGTGAAGCTGCACAAGTACCACAGCCAGTGCACAGCAGGTAACGGCAGAACACTCAGCTCCATCGCTGCATTTCCATTCACTGTTCTCTTACGCAGTGATCATTTTCCGAAGGGGGTGGAGAGATAAAGATCCACGTGACCAACGAACATTCCCAGTCCACCCTCAGCACCAGTTCTAGCAAGAAGAGCCGGCCCTCCATGTACGAACAGTTACGGGACATCTCCATAGATAACATCTGCAGGTGAACACACTCACATAGACGCTTGCCCAGCACATGCACACGCTCGTATCAACATGAGGTCTACTCCCTGATCCCACCTTCTGTCCTCAGGTGCCTGAAAGCAGGGCTGACTATGGATAATATCATTGTAGAAGCTTTTCTCGCCAGTCTGTCTAACCGTCTCTACATCTACCAGGAAAATGACAAGTAAGTCAATCATCCTGTTGTACTGACTTGGACGAAAATGAAACGACCTGAGAGCATTTAGACTTCCCCTCTGTTCCCCGCTGTTCCCCAGGGATGCCCACTTGATCCCCGATCACACCATCAGGGCTTTGGGCCACATTGCTGTGGCGTTGCGGGACACCCCCAAGGTCATGGAGCCCATCCTGCAGATCCTACAGCAGAAGTTCTGTCAGCCTCCATCCCAGCTTGATGTCCTCATCATAGACCAGCTGGGCTGCATGGTCATCACAGGCAATGTCAGTGCTTCGATTTCTAACGTCACTATTATTTATTAAAACTGTCAGTTGCAGCTTTTTAATCTGTAGTTTTAGAACAGATCCAACTATTTTCCTTTCTCTCTTACTGTAGCAATACATCTACCAGGAGGTTTGGAATTTGTTCCAGCAGATCAGTGTCAAGGCCAGTTCCATGGTCTACTCCACCAAAGACTACAAGGACCATGGATACAGGTCTGCTGTACTGCCTTATCTGACACTTTAGAGTTGTTGACTACATGAGACAGTGGCAAAAAAAACTTTGTAAGTAAAGCTTTATTTCGTACATGAGATAGTGGCACAAAAACTTTGTAAGTAAAGCTTTATTTCTGTAGCATTTTTAACCAAAGCTGCAGAGGATTTGGCACTAGGGCCAATCATAAACCTCTGTGTTATCCTCATGTAACGGAGGATGTCTTGAGACATCCAGGCAGCCATTTCATGTGAGACAGTTCACTGAGATTGTCACATTTGACTAAGACATACAGCGTCATCAGCACAGAAATGAAGTGGGAAACCGTGCTACTGCCTGTAGGGAAGTGTCATTCACAGTTTGTCCAGAACATGTAAATGAATGTTCCCTGTCCCTGTGTAGACACTGTTCCCTGGCCGTGATAAATGCTCTTGGAAATATAGCAGCCAACCTTCAGACTGAGCAGATGGTTGATGACCTGCTGGTCAACCTGCTGGAGCTTTTTGTTCAGCTTGGCTTAGAAGGCAAGAGAGCCAGTGAGAGAGCCTCGGACAAAGGGCCAGCGCTGAAGGTATGGTGCACACAGACACACACACGTAAGCAATGAGGCTGCAGTTTTAGCAGCTGTGGTGCTGCAAGAAAAAAGTGTTTTGTCCCACGTTTTCCACACTCAGTGTGACACATAAATTCAAATGTACATTCCAGGTTGAATATCTTGTAGCTCTCGACATGTTCAGCCGTGCAGCCATACTCACTCATGGTTTTTCATTTTTCTGGCTTCCTGCTTTCTCTGTAGGATCCATTCAAACACCGTAAGACTTAATAAGACATCACCATATGACGATTTTATATTGACTTGTGAAAGTTAGTTCTGCTACTTTGAGGCTCGTCTTTGACTCGGTTCACTGTTTACAAAGCAGTTTGACCAGGTTGGTTGCAAACATGGGTGTTTCATGCAGCATATGTAAATTAATATGGTTGACACACACCCGTTTGCCTGCTCCATTGCCAGTTTTAGTGTGTCTCAGAGGTACAAAGGGTCTTCTCCTCCAATGGAGTCCAAATCCACCCTCTTCTTCTTGACAGGAGGAATTTAGTTCTTTTCTACCTTTTAGGAAAAATGAAATAAACCTTTCGAGGTTCCTCTGATTGTCCTAATGTGTCACTGGAGAACTAATTCATTTCCCCTTCATTTTTTGTTTCCCCAGGCATCAAGCAGTGCTGGAAACCTCGGTGTCCTTATTCCAGTTATTGCAGTGGTGCGTGTTTGGACATCAGTGATTTCTTTACCTTCTTGAGTCATTGGATTTTAACATCTCTTTGTCAGTAGAAATGTAGCACATAATTTTCACTGCCTTGGCCTCCAGATGCTCCTTAGGGTCATATTAACCTTAATAACTTCCAGAGATCTGTCCTCTCTCTTCTTCTGCTGTTAGCTGACTAAGAGGTTGCCACCAATCAAGGAAGCAAAGCCACGTCTGCAGAAGCTCTTCAGGGACTTCTGGCTCTACTCTGTGGTCATGGGATTTGCAGTGGAAGGCTCAGGTAGAGAGTTTCATTCATTATCTATGCTGCTCACCCCGCAGAGGGTCGTGGGCCTCACTGGGCGAGAGGTGGGGAACATCTGGACAGGTGGCCAGTGTGTCACAGGGCTGGTAGCGAAAGTTTTCCCACTGATATTCTGCTCTTTTGCTGTTTCCACTGCACGCCTTTATCACCCCCAGGAATATAAACCTAACTCCAGTTCAGGTCTCTCATACGTGAGCGTACATACAGAGAATTTGTTGTTGTTGAAATCTTCAGGTCTGTGGCCAGAGGAGTGGTATGAAGGAGTTTGTGAGATAGCAACCAAATCACCGCTGCTCACATTTCCCAGTGGAGAACCATTACGCTCAGAGCTGCAGTACAACTCTGCACTGAAGAATGACACCGTCACTCAGGTATGAGACGCACTGACGTGTATCCACACACACACACACACTCACACACGTACCACACCTGACATCAGTTTATGGTTCACTGTTGACCCATAGGCTGAGTTGAATGATCTGCGCGGTACCATTAGCAACCTGCTGGATCCTCCTCCTGAGGTGGCTGCTCTCATCAACAAACTAGACTTTGCCATGTCGACATATTTGCTGTCTGTTTACAGACTGGAGTACATGAGGTAAGCCACCATGATGTCCACTTAGTACCCGCCGCCTCATGTGCTTGGCTGTGTTCAGTAGTTGTAGGTGTAACCTTCATTCTGTTATGTTTCCTCGCTATCTGTCAGGATGCTGCGTTCTCTGGACTCGGATCGCTTTCAGGTCATGTTTCGATACTTTGAAGACAGAGCCATACAGAAGGACAAGTCTGGTAAAATGAAACCTACTAGAAAGACACGGTTTTGCTTGTTATTGTATGAAGTAATATCAACCTGATTCTTTCCAGGCATGATGCAGTGTGTGATAGCTGTTGGCGACAAGGTGTTTGAGATCTTCCTGCAAATGATGGCTGAAAAAGTAAGGGAGATGTTCTCACTTAAGAAAACTCGTATCCTATTGGAGTGCATTTTGATTCTGGCCCTGTTTCTTTTTTGGCAACAAACTATCAAATTACATTTGTTAAAGGACTGCACTGAGATTTTGTGTCAGTAAAGTGGCACAGTCAGTTTATTTGAAGATGTTCATGTTTAGAGGTGAAAAGTATATGAGAAGGAAATGAAAACGGATGCACAGGCAGAGGAAACTGTGTAACATTTCACATCTGGGAGAAGCAGTTGTACATATGAGACAACATCAGATATGCTCTGGATAACGGAGACTTCCCGTGTCCTAACAGTGACATAGTAAAGTTCAGAACTAAAAGCACTAGTGCAGTGAAGAGCATTGCATCAAATTAAAACATTATAAACCCACTTCACAGTAGCCTGGTGTGTCCTAACATCACATATCATTTAAACTGAATACTTTGGGGTTTTCAGTTGTAATTCAAACAAAAAAAAAGACATCTGAACTAGATTACGATAATTTCTGACGATTTAGACCAAATGATTCCTTTATAAACTGAGAAAATAACCTGCATGTGAATCAGTAATGACTAATCAGAACTAATATTTATAAATGATTATTTTTCAGCCAAAAACCAAGGCCCATGAGGAGGAGCTAGAACAACACGCTCAGTTCCTCCTGGTCAACTTCAACCACATCCACAAGAGGATCCGGAGAGTGGCTGACAAATATTTGTCTGGCCTGGCTGAAACGTAAGCTCAGAAATCCACAGTGGCTCTTCAGGAAGCAGTTTAAACACAGCTTCATACCCAGCTGTGTCATGTTCTCTTTCTTTCCAGTTTCCCCCACTTGTTATGGAGCGGCCGAGTGCTGAAGACCATGTTGGACATCCTGCAGACTCTCTCGCTGTCGCTCAGCGCAGTAAGAGATGTTCAGCAGTGTATCAGCTTTGTTTCACTGTAGTGTTGACTGTGACATTAACAGTGACCACTATGCTGTATCGCAGGACATCCATAAAGACCAGCCGTTCTACGACATCCCAGACACGCCCTACAGAATCACTGTCCCAGACACGTATGAAGCCAGAGAGGTAACTTTATTTTAATGTTCCTTCGTCAGTACTCACCACTGTACACTTTGTCTCAGCGTGAATGTGTGACTTAAAATGATCATAAAAGAAATGTGATAAAAGTGGCCGTTTTAAACAAGCCACCTATAAAAACCATGTTGTGTCTTTACCTGTAGAGCATAGTGAAGGATTTTGCAGCTCGTTGTGGGGAGATCCTTAAAGAGGCCATGAAGTGGGCTCCGTCTGTGACCAAGTCCCACCTGCAGGTAACGTTTATTCTGAGATACAAAAGGTCCACATGTAGAGCACACATTACACACCAGGTTTGCCTGGTGGCTTTAACATCTGTTAAAGAACATTTGTGTATTCTTGTCCTAATTTTTGTTTCTCTGAATGAAATGTTCCAGTTGAATTGACCAAACTCTCTTAACTGCACAAACTTGTATATTACTCATTGCAGATTAACGCACACCACTTGTTTAATCAGCGCCCCTAGAATCACCACATAAGGACTTCACAAAAATGTCGAACAAGACTAAAAAGTCTTTGCATCTGCAGTCATAAATGAGCAAAGTCAGACAGAGAAGATGCTCCTAGTCCATGTGTTAGTGACGTGTCCTCAGAGCAGCTGCACAGTTGAGGCCACATGAACCTCGACACTTAACCTCTTGACAAATATGATAATAAATCATCTCTCAGTAAACTCGCAGCCATGATGAGGATATGATGAACAAAGTTTATTTAGAACAAGGTTTGTTATATACTGTTCAATTAAACCAGTGCCAGTAAAATGGTTAAACTTCCAAACTGTTCAGATGAAACCAGTATAATGCTTAAGTCAAACCAGTGTGTTTCCATCTGTCTGTTCAGGGCTCGAACCACAGATTCTCTTAAATCTCTTTCAGGCTCCACGTCATACAACTGTTTCTTCCACAGGGACCATTGTTTTAACCTCATCTTTTTCAGGAGTACCTGAACAAACATCAGAACTGGGTGACGGGTCTGTCCCAGCACACGGGCCTGGCCATGGCCACAGAGAGCATCCTGCACTTTGCCGGCTACAACAGACAGAGCGCCACTCTGGGGGTGAGTCTCAAACTCACAGCTTGCTTAAGAGCCAGAATATTTGAGAGAACAGTGTAAGTAATGAATCTACAGTCAGTCACAGTCCATATGCTTCATGTGGAACTTCATGTCTTCACCTTTAGTCCACTCAGTTGACTGAGAGGCCGGCCTGTGTGAAGAAGGACTACTCGAACTTCATGGCCTCCCTCAACCTCAGGAACAGATATGCTGGAGAGGTAAACCACCCCAGTTATTACCATCTGTGCTCAGATGCTCTCTGTTATCCCCGGTACTGTGTTTGAATTCAACTAAAGTTAAAGATCAACTAGTTGATCTCACTTACTCATTATTTCTCTGTTTCTGTTGTCAGACAGTGGAGCGAGTCTGAAAAAGTTATTTCATCGTGGCTGATATGTTCTGTGTTCACCCACACTGCCGTGTTTGGCAAAGTAAACATACATGTTACTGACAACAGCTGTGCTAAATGATTGGCTGTACTGACATATGAGAGCTCACAGGGTGTCTGTTAGCACATGAGCTGTAAAGGTGGATTCTGTAAGTCTGATGGTTAACAGGTGCATCTTAGTTTGTTAACAAACAGCTTGTTGGAGCGGTAACAGAGGCATGTCATAGATGTCACTCCACACATCCAGCTCCAGTGGCTACAAACTAATAATAACTAGTGCATTTCTCCTGCTCATGCTCCCTGTGTTGTCTCTAGGTTTCAGGTATGATCCACTTCGCCCAGGAAGTGCGGGGACAGTCCGATCTGAGCCGGATTATGATCAAGCAGATGGAAGAGGCTCTGGACTCTGCAAGGGCTGAAGCGTTCACTGAAATCATGTTCAAACTGGCTGCCTTGCTCATCAGCACCAAAGGTTTGACTTTTCCTTGCCGGTGGGATGTGATGCTTGCTCTGGATATAGTCAGGACTTGTTGTCTGACTGATGCTGTGTGTCCCCCCTCTGACTGGTCTCCAGACTGCGATCCTCAGCTCCTACACCACCTCTGCTGGTCCCCTCTCAAGATGTTCACAGAACATGGCATGGAAACAGCTGTTGCCTGCTGGGAGTGGCTGTTGGCAGCTCGTGCGGGACTGGAAGTACCGGTACAAAGATGTGTTTGCATGTTTTTTCTTTATTCTGTCTTGTCATTGCATTTGCATTGTAAACAAGCTTTCAATCTCCTCTCTTACTGCCCAGTTTATGCGAGAGATGGCGGGAGCGTGGCAGATGACCGTGGAGCTGAAGATGGGATTGTTCTCAGATGCTCAGGTGGAGGCTGATCCGCTGGCTGCATCAGAGGAAAGTCAGCCTGTCCCCCGCCCCCCAGATGTTACACCTCACCACATATGGATTGAGGTCAGACTAAAGACGCTGCTTTGGTTGTTCCGACATGTTCCTCTCAGTCTTCTTCCCCTCCACTTATTGCTGTCTTTTATCTGCCTTTTCCCCTCCAGTTTCTGGTCCAGAGGTTTGAGATAGCGAAGTATTCCAGTGCAGATCAGGTGGAGATCTTTTGCAGTTTGGTTCAGCGCTCACTGTCTCTCAACGTAGGTGGGGCGAAGAGTAGCCTCAACCGCCACGTAGCCACTATTGGACCTCGTTTCAGGTGCACAAAGAAGATCTGTGTAAAATCGCTTTGTGTCACTTGCTATCTGTTTAATCTTTCAGAAGGTTTCACTATGAAACGTATTTAAAAAAAGAGGTTTTAATGATGCACATTGTTAAGATAAAAATTACTGTGCTGCAGGGTGTCTGTGTGTAATGATGTTATTTCTCCTTTTTCAGGCTGCTGACTCTGGGCCTGGCTCTGCTCCACTCGGACGTCGTCACCAATGCAACTGTGAGAAACGTTCTCAGAGAGAAGATCTATTCTACAGCCTTTGATTACTTCAGGTACATACACACATTACTGTGCTGCAGGGCTGCAGCAAGCAGTCACTCATTTACCTACTGTTTCTTCAGTTAGGACATAGTCTTCATCATAGTGCTTATTTTCTCCAAACAACAGCACAAACCCAAAGAGATTGAGGTGACAGAAGAGCAGCACACCCTTATTGGCACCAGTAAACATCAGGTGTTTTTGTTTGATAAAGTATAAAATATTTACCACATGTTTGATAATTATTGATATGACTGAGTGTCTCTGCACAGGTCATATTGCTTCTTTGGAATATATTGTCGCTGTCCTCTAAAAACCATGTACAGTACACCACATTTGTGAGTTAGAATGTCTTTAATAAACCTACTAAGTCCTAAAGTGGAGTTGAAAGTATCTGCAAGTGTGTGCAAGATGTAAATATCCTCACCTGCCCATGTCTGTGAGGGTTCACACAGAGACCACCTGTGTGCTGCCCAAAGTTTAGGACTGTGAATGGATCCAGCTACGCAGATACTTAAACCAAACCACTCGTGTGTCAGTGGACTGTGTCTACCTCTTAAACATTTTGTATGGGTGGAGACACCGGGGGGTTTCTTAGGTTAAATGAACCATTTAAAAATCCATTACTAGGGTAAAAACAAATGTTTTTCTTCAGTTACACAAAGTCGACATTGTGGAGATTGTAAAAGACAGCGACCATATTTTTTATTGACTCACAAAGGACACAGTATCAGTTCAGAGTCTGAACTGCACAGACGGTTTGTAAAAACAAACCGAACTGTACTAAAAAGAACTAACTCAGATCCTGATTCTCTCTATTTTTTCTCTCTCCAGTGTGGCTCCAAAGTTTCCCACCCAAGGTGACAAATGGCTCCGCGAAGACATCAGCATCATGATCCGTTTCTACGCCAGCATCCTGTCTGACAAGAAGTACCTGGCAGCGTGCCACTTGGTCCCACCTGGTGAGCTTGGTACCACCCCGGCCCCGAGCACACTCTCTGTCGGGATATTTGGATCGCTTATCATGTCCAGCACTTCTCCAATATCTATCTTAAGTAAGCCTAAAGCGGTGGAGCTCGGACTGCACCGCAGCAGGGGCATGCTTTTACGCCTGTCAAATGTGATGCTGTTTATCCTCACGACGCTGCTGATAGATCCCAGCATCGATCTGTGGTACAAACCTAGCTTTTTAATTCTCACACTTTTTGTTCCTTTTACTCATCATATTATTACAATCAGTCTGTTTTTACCTTGATATTTAGCAGCTGTGAGGAAAAGCACAAATTTGTCAGCTGCGTTAAGATGCATGGTTGTTCATCATGTCAGCCCACCTGTCTGCCCCTCTCTTCAATTGACCAGTTTTGTTTCAAAAGAAGAAACTAATACAATGAAAAATACTTTTCTTCCATCCCAGAAATTCCTCTCCTCTTCATTCCCGGTGAACCCGCAAAAAGCCATGGTCTCATTCTCATGTACATCGAACCGCTTCAGGTAGACGAGTCCTCTGACTGCAGATCCTGGATCAGATCAATCTGCTCCTAGTCGCACGCGCATTAACAAGGCAAAATAATATCTGACCCAGAATCAGTGGTTCAAGGCAACTTCTACCTACATGTAAATCCAACTGGATTTTCCTGCAAATGCATGACAAGCAGCAGAGGACTAAGTGATGCAGTTCATCTCGCTCTTCAAAATCCGCACCATCGATCATATTTTTGATGTTTGTCACTATTTAGAAATCAGCATTGATTCAGGGGAATATTATGTGCGTAAAAAACGCAGACCTGTGAGTTCTCTTGTCAGAATTAACCATGTGAAAGGTGCATCTCTTATTTTGAGACCAGTTGACGTTACAGTTTGTATGTGCGTGATCTGAACTTGTTCCTGTGTATACAGATAATCAGGACCCGTCCCTGAACAGTCTGTCAGTGATGAATGCTGCTGACCTCAGGAGCAACCTGGACTCCAGCTCTCGCTCCCAGCAGAGCAGCCAGGGATGGATCAACACCTACCCGCTGTCCAGTGGCATGTCCACGACATCCAAGAAATCAGGTAGCGTCTGAGCTATAACAATACAGAGACAATAGGCCTTTCTCAATACAGGGTCAGCCGAGCTCAGATTGGCATCCTCGGGAGTTTAACCTTGGAAAGTTGAACTCGAAAGCCTAAACTCCACATACAGCACATCAGCCGTAAACCTCCAAAGACTGAGAGCACATTACAGCTTAGCACCAAACAGTAGACAGACAAAGTTAGGTCTTATGTTTAAAATTCCTCAGAGACATCAGTCTCACTGGACAACTGAGATAAAACTGAGTTGGGAGCCCGGCTCACATTCTTCATCATCACTGCTGCTTGGTGTGAAATAATCTCTTATGTACTTGTCACATGAGTTAGCGCCCAGAATAGCTTTGACAAAACACTTGGATAGGAACAGGTACAAACTGGAACATTAACTGGGCTGTGAGTAAGAGACAGACGCTCACATGATAAAGACCTGAGGACTTCAGCTGACAGAGCAGACTCAACTCTCCGTTCTGCTTCTCGTGCTAGGCACGTCCAAGAAGAGCAACAGGGGGACGCAGCTTCACAAATACTACATGAAGCGCAGGACTCTGCTGCTGGCCTTACTGGTGAGTGCTGAGAAGTTTGGCTCCACTCTTGATGCCTGCTCCTCATCAGCCAGTCACCACATTCTCTTCCCCTTCTCTCTGTCGGTCCAGGCCAGTGAGATTGAACGGCTGACGACGTGGTACAACCCGCTCTCCACTCAGGAACTGGCCATTGCCACAGAGCAGTCAGTGGAGACCAGCATCGCCAACTGGAGGTCCAAGTACATCAGTCTCACGGAGAAACAGTGGAAGGACAACGTCAACCTGGCCTGGAGTATCGCACCTTTCCTCGCTATGCAGTTACCAGCAAGGTTGTCACTCCGTCCTTGTTTGTGTAATGCCTTTTCCAAAAACTAGATGAACAACATGTAACATTATGAAAAAGAAATACCACTTTCTCTCATCCTGAAATGAAAAACTGAACCCTTTAGGAATAGATCTCGCCCCTCAGGTCAGTAGCTTTGGTTTCTGCTCGGTCTGGTGTGACCAGTAGCTTGTAGCGGCTAATGTTAGCAAACTAACTATGCTACTGTTAGGGCCAGGTTAGGCTAGACATCACCAGGTTTGTATGACCTGGGGGGGTGGGGGTGATCTCACAGGTTCTCTTTGAAGACACTCATGAAAAGTCACACAGTTGGTTTCCTGAGCGGAGAGCTGGAGCCTTTATAGATTTACATCACCACAAATGTAAACTTGGTTTTAAATCACATTTTCTTGCTTGTGGAACAGTCGGGGTTTTCAGCTCATCTTCTCACCGGTCGTTGTTCAGCAAACGTTATCTTACTTTAAAATAACCCTTTAGGGAGAAAGCAACGAATCTTTTACCTGTGTCAGATTATGGACTACTTGGTTTTCAGGTTTAAAAACGATGCTATAGTTGCTGAAGTGACCAGGCTGGTGAGACTGGACCCTGGAGCAGTCAGTGATGTACCTGAGGCCGTCAAGGTGAGATCACTCACCTGGTAAAGCTCACCGGATGAGTGTTAGATCTGAGTGAGTAATTGTTTTCTTTCACTGCCGACCAGTTCCTTGTGACGTGGCACACTATCGATGCTGACTCTCCTGAGCTGAGCCATATCCTGTGCTGGGCACCGGCGGACCCACCCACTGGGCTGTCCTACTTCAGCAGCATGTACCCTCCTCACCCTCTCACCGCCCAGTATGGGGTTAAGGTGCTGCGCTCCTTTCCTCCAGTAAGTCACAACCTCCTCGGCTCAGAGAGATTCATTTTGTCTCCGGTGCTTTTACCTAAACAGCAGCGTGCCTCTTTAACAGCATGCTTGTTGTTCCTCTTCTCAGGATGCCATCTTGTTCTACATTCCTCAGATTGTGCAGGCGCTCCGCTACGATAAGGTGAGTAGCACTGCCTTCACACAGTTCGAAGGTGAAAGAAAGTTGTATACTGTAATTTGTAATGAGCTGTGAGATGTGTTGTGTCCTTACAAACTGTAGGACAGTGCCTTTTTCTTACAAAGACGTTTGTCATATTAAGATAATTCACCAGAAGGATAATCAGTCACTCAGAAAGAGGAATGGTTAATGATGATGTGCTTGTTTTGATAATTAATTATGTATAAAGCAAAAACTCTCACGCTCTGTATCACTGTGAACTGAATATCTGCAGGTTGTGGACTGTTGACTGGACAAAATCAGGACATCTGAAGGTGTCACTTTGGGCTCATCCTCATTTTGTCCTATTTTCTAGATTTAATCATTGAGTTATCAACTAAGAAAATAGTCACAGATGAAAATAAGACTCCAGCCTTGAGTAAACCTCCTCTCAGGGCCAGTGTTCCATTAGCGGTCTTAGTGTTACCTTTAGGTTAATTCATTAAAAAAATCAAAACCAAGGATTAACAAGGACCTTTCAAGTCTAATGATTAGAGTCCAGTACGTCTCATGTGACTGACTTGAACCTCCAGGCAAAAGGAGCGCAGCAATGCTGTTGATCTCTGGTTCTCTGTCCTGCTCAGATGGGTTACGTGAGGGAGTACATCCTGTGGGCGGCCCAGACGTCTCAGCTCCTCGCACACCAGTTCATTTGGAACATGAAGACCAACATCTTCATGGATGAGGAGGGACACCACAAAGACCGTGAGTGGAGAAACAATAGATGATCCACCACCTCTGCAGCTCCCTTCTGTGAAGCTCTTTAACCTCTTTCAGCTCATTGTTTTGGTTCTGCAGCCCACAAACTCTGTTCATTAGCTTTGTGTCCAGCTGCATCAGGAATCAGCTCTTTTCAGAGCAGACGCTCTAAACAGCTGCCGTCCACGTCCTGCTTGGCAGCAACCAGCAGACAGAGCCGGTCAGAGACCAGCTGGGGAACACAGTGGAGCGTTTAGCAGCTCCAGAGCCAGAGGTTTCCCCCAGGAGGTGGTGGAGACCAAACCCAGAGCGAACAGAGAGGGAGCACTGGGCTGAGTTTCATCAAGGGGACACGAACACACTGCATATAAATACAGATGTTTGCTGACACTCATATTTACATCTGTTGTTTGGCAGCTCAAGTCAAGAATGTGTGTTTAATGCACAGCACAAACTCTTTGAACCATGTTACATTTGTAGTTTTTAATTAAAACAAATCCTATTTAATAATTGCAAGTTAATGTTTTAACTAAGCCTATTATTTATTAGCCAAGCTATACGCTACATGCTGTTTTATTTTCTGCCATGTTTCTAATACACACTCTTATTAAGGTGTAGTTATTATTGTGTCTAATGGGAAAAAAGCCACAGTGGGTCTAATCAAATCAGAGTAAGTGGATGTAATCACGCTTCCTCATTCCCGATGTTTGTGTGTGTGTAGCCGACATCGGAGAGCTGCTGGAGCAGATGGTCGAGGAGATCACTGGCTCTCTGTCGGGTCCGGCCAAAGACTTCTACCAGAGGGAGTTTGACTTCTTCAACAAGATCACCAACGTGTCCGCCATTATCAAGTAAATTTATTAAGTCGTACTCAAAATCAGCAGCATCCCGCCTGCTCCACAAGCGAGAAAATGTTCTGGTGAAGTGTAAAAGCCTGATGTGTGTCTGTTTTTCCAGGCCAGTTCCAAAGGGGGAGGAGAGGAAGAGGGCCTGTCTCAAAGCTCTGTCGGACATCAGAGTCCAGCCAGGTGACGAACTGGTCCTCAGCAGCTCTGTGTGGAGGTTTTAAAAGAGCAAGCATTTTCAGTTTCTTAAATGACTTTAATAAATAATCAAGATCACAGATAACAGATATAAACGATATTCATCCCCGACAGATTGAAGTGTCCTTCCATATGATGGAGTGACTCTGTCTGAGGGGCCATTGTGTTGTGAAAACATGAGCTATTAAACTGGGAATATGTGAATATTTGCTGCTATAAATGTGATTCTCTGGTGTCTCTCTTGGTGTTTTCTAGGCTGTTACCTGCCAAGTAATCCTGAAGCCATAGTGCTGGACATTGACTACAAATCTGGAACTCCCATGCAGAGGTAATGACTTTTCATTTATGCTTTTGATGCCACTGTACTTCTGAGGACTGAAACCTTTTCTCGTGCTGTGTCCTCTGTCTCATGGGAGTGTGTCTTCTGTCGTCACAGTGCCGCCAAAGCGCCCTACCTGGCAAAGTTTAAGGTGAAGCGCTGTGGGGTGAGTGAACTGGAGAGAGAGGGTCTCCGCTGCCCCTCTGACTCTCCGGACGACGAAGAGGAGAATCCAGATGGATCACACAAGGCTTGCTGGCAGGCCGCTATCTTTAAAGTGGGAGACGACTGCAGACAGGTACCAGACTTTACTGGAACATGTCGCAGGGAGAAGCTCTCAGTTCCTCCTGTGACCCTCCCATGTTTCTCTGCTTCCTCCAGGATATGCTTGCTCTGCAGATCATTGGGCTTTTTAAGAATATTTTCCAGCTGGTGGGCCTGGATCTGTTTGTCTTCCCATACAGAGTTGTGGCCACTGCACCAGGGGTAAGACCTCGCGTCTCTCTCCAAGCACAGTTTGTCATTACGTATACCTCCTTTATCAGTTAAGTGATTTGTTTCCACAGCCTGGACCTTATTTTTGTAGTTATGGCCATATTTTTCTTTTAGTTATGATTACATGTTATTGGTTACTCAGTTTAAATGTTGAGATGTAGGATCATGACAACGGTGCTACACAGATCGTTACATCAGGTTAAGGGCAGGAAGTCTGGCTCAGCGTTTGGGTTACACTGTTAGTGTTCACGTACTGTAGATACCTAGGTGGATTAAACTGAGGACATGTTTAGAGCCTGTCTCATCACTTGTGTGGTTTGCCAGTTTGCTCCATGTTGTTGCACCCCCCCCGATTATGAACTGATTTCCTTTTCCTCAGTGTGGTGTGATCGAGTGCATCCCAGACTGTAAGTCCCGAGACCAGCTGGGCAGACAGACGGACTTCGGGATGTACGATTACTTCCGTAACCAGTACGGAGATGAAACCACCCTCGCCTTCCAGAAGGTGGGGAGGTTTGAACCTTTGGCATCAGACTTTTCTCTCAGCTTTCACTTTGTTTCTTTCACAGTGATGGTTCACTGTCAGCCTTGTCCTACACACAGTAGGTCTCGTCTCAGTGTCTGAGATTAGTGCAGACAGAGAAACATCTGGAGACTGAGCTGCAGTAAAATCTCTGATCATGCATCAGTAAATCAGTTTTAGTTGCACAGCAGTGAAACAAACAGGATAAAGCAAAGCACATCAATATGAAATAATAAAAGTTCAAACAGTATCTGTTAGCTTTGCATATTAGGAACCACGTCTCCACTTCTGTGTATTTTGTGTTTGTCTTTATGCTTGTGAATTGTCAAACATCCGTGTAGTGCGCTTTCGATTTACAGTGAGCGGAGCAGAGCACCAGAACGGCCTCAATAAAAGATTTGTAAAATAGACTCATCAAAGGCACATTGATATGAAACTTAGTCACGTTTTTAAAATGCTGATCCTACTGCTAAAGGTAAATTTATGGTTTATTACCGTGTTCAGGTTCATATAAGACCTGAGCATTAAAACTAATGCTGCTCAGGATGTGACATCCTCTTCTCCGTTCCTCAGGCTCGGTATAACTTCATCCGCAGTATGGCCGCCTACAGCCTCCTGCTCTTCCTGCTGCAGATCAAAGACAGACATAATGGCAACATCATGCTGGACAGCAAGGGCCACCTCATCCACATAGGTACGGTGTGGTGCGAGGACACGGACCTGCTGTTTAGCTGTGGTTTGGACGGGGTCTGTGTGTCTTGATCAGTTTGTAGTTTTTGCTCATTTTCTGAAGCGAATCCAAAACTCGTACGTTTATCTGCCCTGTTGATTGATCTCAGCTTGTGACCACATTAACCTGTCTGACACTGGAGGTCAGAGTAACAGAGGTGACTGACTTTTTTTCTCCAGACTTCGGCTTCATGTTCGAGAGCTCTCCTGGCGGGAACCTGGGCTGGGAGCCTGACATCAAGCTGACAGACGAGATGGTGATGATCATGGGAGGAAAGATGGAGGCCACACCTTTCAAATGGTTCATGGAGATGTGTGTCAGAGGATATCTGGCTGTACGGTAAGAAAGAGAAAGGGCTCCCCGCCATTGTTTGGCCTCTTTGTCACAGGAGAAAGGAAACACTGTCAGTTTTCATAAGGTTTATGTGTATAACCGTGGTTCTCTGAGGAGACGTGTATAACGTTGGCTTTAGGGGAGTTTAGTGACCCCGGTTCTCTGAGTGTCAGGAGTGAGACTCAAACACATGCTGTGAAAGAGAACCTTTATATTGTGGCTTAAATGATCCTGTTCCTATCTGTAAGTTGTCAATACTGTTTTCTGTTGTTTGCTGCTTTCCTGACCCGCAGTCCCTACATGGATGCAGTGGTTTCTCTAGTGACGCTCATGCTGGACACCGGACTGCCGTGCTTCAGAGGACAAACCATTAAACTCCTCAAGTACGTCCAGCAGTCTGTTTGTGCAAAAGACAAAACCTGTCTGATTCTGAATGCAAGTGTCTTTTTATGTTTTTATCAGAGGACGGTTTAATCCACAAATGAGTGAGAAAGAAGCAGCAGCGTTTATCATCAAAGTCATCCAGAGCTGCTTCCTCAGTAGCAGGTGAGAAAAGGCTCCGTCCCACCCCTGTGCAGCTGTTCTGCTGATATCACATGATGTGTGTCACAGTGGTGTGAACAGCAAATGATAAGGACAGTGTTGCTCTGTATTTGTCTTGTTTTCCTGACGAGACAAGGGCCAGGGCAGCTGATGAGAAGCTGCACTGGCCCTAACACCAACCCTCTGAGCCACAGAGGGAGGAGAGGGATCAGGCTAAGACATGTTTCATTGTTGGTTTGGGACTTTTCTTGGGGTAATAACATATCACCAAATTTCTACTTTAACACCAGCCTGGTATGCAAATGTGACAGTTTGAAGTGTTATGGTGACAGATTCTCTGTAACTTGTTTTCAACAGGAGCAAAACGTACGACATGCTGCAGTATTACCAGAACCAAATTCCTTACTGAAGACCTTCTGCCAGACTTCCAATACAAACATCTCCACAAGAGCAATGCAAACCTTCTTTTGAATGATTTGAACACAGTCCTGCACCTTGCAGGTACCACTGTGCTCCAGTGGCAGAGACGATAATGTGGCACTTTGATCCAGTTTTATTCAGCATACTGTAAGATTTTATAACGTACACCTGAATTTTAAGGTCATTTTATTTAACTTGAGAGTAAAAAAACAATGTATGACTTGAACCAAAAGAGGTATTTGAATCACCCTTTAAGTATTTCAAGCACTAATGAAATGCTCACACTATGGAGCCATATTTACAGTGATGTTTCAACAGCTGGTGTCATCATTGTCATTTTGTTCCTATGCTGTTTCCACTTTTATGCACTTTACAGAGCATCATATTTTACAAACAGATTTAATCGAGATGAAACATTAGAGAGTAAAACAATCAGTGGTTTAACACAAGCTGGTCACAAAGATCTAAAATCACTTCAGGAATCATTCATCACTGCTCTCACAGTGGTCTGTAGAAACATATTTAGAGAATTATGCTGTAGCATTGACTGTAGAATATTTACTGTAGAATCACATCAGGATCACGGGGATTTGATCTGTGATGAACTTAGAGTTGTATGTGGAGAACATATTTATCAGAAGGATTTAAAACTTGTAACTGTGCTGCTTTGATGCTTCTCATACCTCTTCATGTCCGTCTTCACTGCCAGCTGTTACCTAGCGACGTTTTCCACCACAGGAACTTGGCAACCTGAACCTTTAATAGCCTGTGGGGCTGTGATGCTGAAGGGCCCGACTTGTATTTCCACCTGAGTGTTGGACATATGTCACTGAAAAGGGGACTAAGGAAAACGTTGTCTTTGTTTAGTCACTGTTTCATAGGTAGGTGCAGCTGTGGGACAGACGACATTGTTGTTGTACTGATGTAGCCCCAGTTTGTTCCTGTTATGTATGTGCAAATCTGATCTGAAGAAGAAGAAGCACTTCAAGTTCCTGTTGTGGAAAATGCCACTAGACAGTTGCTGCTACAGGACGAGTTCACTGGCTTCATCACAGCCTGCAGTCTCAAATATAGACCAAGATGTATAAACACGTACTCGGCCCCCTTCACTGTGTGCACCGCAAAAATGTCAAGAAGCATCACTTTGTTATCATAGGTTACTGGGGGTAGAATGATGGACAAAAACGACAGTTTCATCCGTTCCTGATTTACAACACTGTCCAGTGTGGAAGAAGGGAGATGGTCCGAGTCCTGAAGCCACAGTGTTTTAGTTCTGTCCAGTGAAATGTGTCAGAATACATGTGTGTAACCTGTTTGGAAACGTTCTGGTGAGATGGTCTGAGTCCTGAAGCCACAGTGTTTTTATCCTGTCCAGTGAAATGTGTCAGAATATATGTGTGTAACCTGTTTGGAAACGTTCTTCTCTGAGAGTTTGACTCGTCTTCGCTGATCTTGCCTTCACCAGATGACGGTTGTACCTTAAAAGCCATTTCACTACCCTCTGGTAGAAACACAGCTGTAGTAATACTTGACAAAAAGCTTATGCAATATATTCATGTGTATTGATACTGTGTTTGTATGTTGTGTTAACAAATGAAGTTGTAATTCCAGATGTGTGAGAAGTGTGTCATGTTGCAGTTTGACTTCCTGCTCTACACCCGAGGGGTGAGTGAAGAGGTTCAGCGTTTAGTCGATTATAAGGTGGCCCGTTACTGCAGTCATCACTTCTCAACAAAGCCATTTTTATTCATGTTATTTTACTGAGCTGCTGTCATTTTAAATCTGTTCGTCATCCCTCATGTCCCCTGTGTTGGTCACTGTGTGTGGGCGTGTCTGTCTGTATTGGCTCAGTTTCTGGTCCCGCCTTTGCCGGTTCTGATGAAGAAGATGCTTCTGATTATGTGTGAGAAGTCGTTATTTCCACATTAAATACATGAACATTTCATCTGTGTCAGGCTACTGATGCGCAGTCGGGTCCATAGTATGTGGACAGTGACAGGGTTTTCACCATTTTGGCTCCGTGCACCACCATGTGGCTCTGAAGTGAAACAGTCGAGCTGTGATTTAAGTGCAGACTCAGCTTTAACTTGAGGTTTAACAAGTGGTTCCTCCTTTGCACAGTGAACAGGTTTTGACCTGTTTCCCAGGTCGTTACCGTTTCCTAACCAGGAGGTCGGTGGGCTGCCATCCGTGGTTTGATTTGGCAGCACGGTCACAATTTGGGAAATGAGTTGAACTCTTCTTTTAAATCATTCAGTCGACTGGATATTTTATTCTTCAGGTGGTTAGAAGAGTCTTTGACTGCAGAGATGCCTTCAGATCAGTGGTAAATGCTTCAAACTGCCTTCTGGCTGCATTAAGAGCCAACGTTGGCTCTTTGAAGAAGTGTTTAGTTTAGTCTGAGATAAGAAACGCCACTTTAGACCCCTTGTGCACATGGTGCTGGCTGATGTTCACTAATAAAGATCTAAATTGGACTAAATAGGAAATAAATTCTAAAGATAAATTTATTAGGAACATTTGCTGATAGTTCTATTTTAACATGGAGTCGATCTGGTTTTAAGGTTTAGTCTTTACTACATTATGTTTGAGAGGTCAGTCACAATTAATTTCATTGTATTGTAGTTTATGAAGTAAGACAAAAGAAGAGGCCCCTGAATCTTAGTCTGGTCCCTCCCCTGGGACTAATTTGCCTCGGGAGACCCTACCAGAGGCTAATGCCCTGGACAGCACAGCTCCCAGGATCATTGGGACGTCTCCACCACGTTAAGGTGGCGATTCCAGGAGAAGCCCTGCCTGAAGCCCGGCCAGTAACCCCTGGTGGAGGGTTTGTTGGAGGCTGCACCAGGTGCCAGAACCCCCGCCAACTCTAGACTTCATTGTCAATATTTACAGTAATATAACGTATTAAATAGATCAAATGTACTTTCAGAGGACATTCTTACTCTACGTCATATCAAGATTATTTGATCACTTCATTTCAAAATACACAAACGCCACTAAAACCCTGATTGTTGTGCTGCTCTGGTAACCTCACTGTTTTACCTGGTGTGATACAGATGCTTTCATTTTAAAATTAGTTGTAAAATACTGTAACTCCCTCCTGTTGCCTGGAGCTGCACATCTGGTGGTCACCGGGCAGGGCTGCTCCATATGATCATGTGTTTTTGCACATTAAGTCTGTAGACCGTATTTAAAATGTCATGTATGTCACATGCTTGGTGCCACTGGCAAAGATATGTGGGCTGCTTCCATACGAATGTGACGTTTTGTTCAAAGGCTTTAATTTAACTCTTGATGCTCAATAAACTGAAATGTCTCAGAACATACAGTTAATAAACTTTAACATCCTCATTTTTCTAGTGTAGTCATTAGAAACAGCTGTTCAGGTAAAGATTAAGATACAACGTACTATTTTTATTTAGGATTTAAACCCTAATCTAGAGGCATTTCTAAACTTTAAATCACATTCCTACCACATCACCACAGCCTTAGGTCACTGGGAACCAGAGCAGTCCTGTCATTCAACATGTTTTCAGTGTCATACACTTGTATGTAAACGTAAAGTATCTTCGACTGTTCATCATATAATCAGCTCGACAGTACTTGCTAATCTGGTTTTCTGGAGAATTTTCTTGAATGTCTCATCAGATTGTTTTATTGTTTTTCCTTGTGTTCTTTACAGCTGCGGCTAATCGCAGTGAGTAACACTGGGACGACAAAATAAAAGAAAACGTGACAAATGCCCATCACACCATCCCATCCACAGTGACGACCTCACGTCAATGTTTTATTTGACTAAAAACACTTTTTATGGTTTAAAAATGGTTTCATCACAAGAAACAGTACGATTAAAGTAATGGATTATATACAAAACCAAAAACATAATCTATTTATAAAACGTGTCAGAGATGATGATTTTGTTTTTCTGATGCTATGTCTTGACTAGGTCTGTAATAATTTAATGATTGATTAGTTTTGTGATCCGACCGAAGGTGTGACACCTGGTTTTGTTACGGGCCGCGCGGTGACGCTTCAGTTGAGCCTCCGACAGGTACACTACCCCCTCTGTGTTCGGTGACGTCACAGGGATGGGCAGGTCACGTGGCTGTGTCCGAGGGAAACCTGCGGTTTGGTGAAATGGGACAGAGAAGGCAGGGAAAGGACGAGAAGCGACGAAGGTGAGTGACCTAGACTCTGGTTTTACGGCCTTATTGAACGTATCGAGCAGAGCCTACAGTTCACTGGTGGTTGGGGCCGGTTCGTTGTGACAAACGTCAGGTTTTATGTCGAAAAGTCGGCGGTAAACAGCCTAAGGTCGACACGTCGGGGGAGTTCGTCTGTTCGGTCGCGGCTGTTAGCGAAACCGGATCAGTAACAACCGTAGAAACTGTTAAAACGTCTCCGGGCCGAGCCCCCGGCTGTGAGCCAGCTGGAGGTCCACCGGGTGGGACTCGTTAGTCGTCTACGTCTACGTCTACTTTACTTTTCACGTCTCTTCGCTGCTGCTCCGCTACGTTTCATATACTTGAGTTTGTTATGGACACAAACCTCATGACGACCGGACCGTGTACAGGAGGATGTCGGTTTCTAAATCTACTGCCGCTGTAAACAAGTCGGTCACGGCCGAAGTTAAACTGTTGTTACCGAATAATTCAGCTTCTCACACCGTCGCAGTTAAAACAGGTGAACTTTAACCTCAAACAGCTGCCACAGTGAATCCAGCACCAGGAATATGAAGTAACTTTTTACAGTGTGGTACGGGAACAGCCAGAAGAACTTTTTACAGTGTGGTACGGGAACAGCCAGAAGAAGAAGAAGAAGAAGAAGAAGAACAAGCACTTTGAGTTTATCCGTGTGCTGTGTTATCACAGATCAGCTTCCTGATAACCTGAACAGGTGTGTGTCTGACTCCACCTGGTGCACTGTGAGCCCTCGTCCTGGTTTCTACTGGCACCCAGTCACAGAGTGGTGAGATGATGGTGTTCAGACTGGAGCCAGACTGGGCTTGTGGGTCAGGAGGTCACGGCCGTGGAGCAGCTGTCAGAGATCGGCCCAGTGACAGGACACCACCAGGAATGATCTCTAAACTGAATATCATTAAAGAGAAAAGCTGCCTTCTGCCTCAACCGATTGGGGCGAGTGGATAGAGGAGAGAGAAGAAAAGCAACAAGACACAACAATCAATCAAACACTGATCAGGTCGATGTGGCTGGGGACTGCTCGTCAGAGACGTAGAGCTCCAGGGCCAGAAAGGTACAGGGAGAGAGAGAGAGAGGAGACGCTACGAGGGGAGAGAGAGAGAGGAGACACAGTTATTCAAAGTGATTGTGTTCTTTTGTCATGTCAGTGGTATTTAGTTGTAGTCCTGATGTTTTAGTTTACCTTTCTGCAACACGCCCCCTCATGCACCTGTCCATCTATTTACACAGAAACACACCTGTAGTCTGGTCAAAACCATTTCGCTCCTTGTTCAGTTAGTAAGTCACCAGAAAGTCGATCAGTATTTTTGAAAATCACCAAGGCGCCAAGGTCAGCTAATAATCAGATGTGCCAAACATTTCTCTGCCCTTTTTGTTTGACCCATGTGGATTAAATATCTGTACGAGGCGACGCCACGGTCTCACCTCAGGGCCCGTTCTCTAGCTGGAGCTTTCTGACACATGGTCTTCATCAGCAGCTCTCATGGACGTTGTGTCCACCTTTCCATTACTCTGAGCACGTTCAAGTCTTTACATCCACGTTAAATTTCAAAGTTCATTTTGATTTCAGAACTCACTGGTCAGTTTATTAGGAACCCCTGTGTCAGACTGAGTCCGTCTGATCCACCAGTGCTGCATTGGATCCTCCTCCATGAAGGCGATGATGCTCAGGTTGTGTTCAGACTGTTTCTCAGAGGTTCACCTGTGCGGTCACTGTGGAGGCTGCAGGTTGTGCTGCCGTTCAGCTTTGCTGCGTTAGTTTGTCCGCCCCGCTTACATCACCATACTGAACAACAGAGACCTCTGTGTGTAACACTGCACAGCCTCCAGCCTCACGCAGCTGAAGCCGCTCACACAAAACAGGAACCAAACGTCCCTTTGGGCAGTTGAGAGCATCCAGGTCGCTCCATCGTCACATCCTACCATCTTTGTCTTTACAGGTGATTCCTGGACTCACTGTACGTACGTTCATACCAGGTTTGCATTCTGCCCTGCCAGCCAATGTAAGTGGTGTTGAGTGACTGCCTGTGAAAGAGGTACTGATGCACACTTCATATTTTATAATCTCTTGAGATCAGATGGGCTTTTGAGGGCTGACTGGCTGTAAGAATGTATTTGTGTGCTGCCAACAACAGACACCGGTAAGTTGAGCTTGTGGACACAACACGTGCGCTGTTATTGTTACAGCGGCAGGGGAGTTCGACCTGCTCCTGATTTGGTTGCAGCACAGAAATGCATTCTTGACTCAGCGTGCATGGAGGATGCTGGGATATAAGGTCTGTGTGGTGGCCTGAGGAACTGGGGGTTGGCTGTGTGTGTTGGGTACTGCTGCCTGTAGGGGGACATGATCTGGCATGAACGATACTGTTGAATGTCCAGAGTTTAGTTCATCTTTTGGCTTCTTCCTTTATATTTCCTCTTCCTTTGTCAGCTGAGTTCTGTCTTAGTGATTATAAATGGTGACAATATGACGTGACGGGTCATTGTGAGAAGATAACTGAATTGTTTAATAATTCATTTATTTACAAGCAAAAATGCCAGAAGGTTCCAGCCTCTCGGATTCCTTGTTCTGTTTCCTTATTATTGTAAGATAAACATTTTTGTTTTAGACTGTTGGTCAGACAAACAGGAACATGGGGGGGTCCTTTTATTTTAAAACTGTTTTCTATACAATAAGATAAAAACATTCATTGGAGCTCCGGCGTAATCCTTTATTGTACTAACATTTGTCAATGAATTTGACTGATCACATGATGCAGCAGCACGTTAAGAAAACAAACTAAATGACAAAGTTTGCTAAGAACAATACTGGTCTTATGTTTAGACTGAAAAACAGCTGCTTTGGAATCGAGGCGGTTCAGTATAGGTAACTAGTGGCAAACACATTAAAACCAGAGCTTCATCAGTCAGACACTTTATTTGTGCCACAACTGAATCATTTAAAATACACGAGTTAAAATGAAAACGGTACTCGGCCATATTCTAAAGTTTTGATCTGTCGATTCTTAAATCATCGATTATTCTTCTGGTTTATTAAACATCAGATGATGAGTCCTCTGCAGAGGACATCTTTAAAAGTCCTGTATTGTCCAACCAACAGTCGAACACCCAGAGGTTCTGATCATCCTCACACTGGAGAAGCTGGAACCAGAGAAGGTTTTGGTTCTTGGCCTGATAAGTGGACTCGATCACTGAAATCAGTTATTAAGTGTTGGAAATCAGTTTTTTGTCAGTAAACTAACTGTGAAGGCAGCATCTTAAGAACGTGTGTGTTCTCTCAGGGACCATCACCATCCTCATGTCCAACGGACGAGGCTTATACGGACGCACTGAGCGAGACCGCCAGGCGCCCTACTATGACCAAGTACCACAAGGCTCCCTACCCCGACAGAGCTCCTACGATCCACTGCCGCTGAGAGAGCAGAGAGCGCATCGACTGGCTCAGAGCGCCGACCCGCTCCCACCCCCGCCTCTGCCAGACCAGCCACCCGTCGGCCCAGAGTTTGATCCCAGCGGCCCTGAAGACCACCCGCCGGAGCCCGACCCCGCCATTGACATCAAACCTGTCCACCGCTTCATCCCGGAATCATGGAAGAGCTTCTTCAGAGGGAGTAACAACAGCAGCAGCAGCAAGCCGTGGTCCATGCCCACCTCCTCTAACAACACCAACAATACGACAGAGGGGGTGCGCTGCTCACCTCCACACTCCCCCTCTGTTCCCGGCTCGTACCGGGATCCCTATGGCGGCTCGGGCGGCAGCTACAACTCGGGAAAGGAGCTTCTGGAACTACAAGGCGCCCCGGAGTCTGGCTCAGGGCGCACCTACCGCACTGCTCTAACCTACAGCGAGCGGGTGGAGGAATACCATCAGCGCTACGCCTACATGAAGTCCTGGGCGGGGCTGCTGAGGATTCTGGGCTGCGTGGAGCTCCTGCTGGGGGCAGCTGTGTTTGCCTGCGTCTGTGCTTACGTCCACAAAGACAACGAGTGGTTCAACATGTTCGGATACTCATCTCCTGGAAGTGCATATGGAGGAGCTTACTACGGCGCCGGCACAGGCGGGGCCTACTACACCGGCCCCAAGACCCCGTTTGTGTTGGTGGTGGCAGGGCTGGTCTGGGTGGTGACCGTGATCATGCTAGTGCTGGGGATGACCATGTACTACCGCACCATCCTGCTGGACTCCAACTGGTGGCCTCTGACTGAGTTTACCATCAACCTGGCGCTGGCCGTGCTCTACATGGCAGCAGGTCGGTAACACAGCTACACGCACTGAACACTTCCTGACTCGTCCCCGGTGCTGGGTTTCATTTGTCCAGGTTTTACAGTATTTACTTGTCAACACTCTGAATATTGTAAATGTCACGTTTGATGCTTTGAGCAAAAACAAAGTCTGTTCAGCCCCATATTATTATTATTGAGGTGGCGTCAGACATCGCCGAGGCCGATGCCTAGACACCACACTGCAGTGTGTTTGTTTTTTGTTTACCAGGCGTTGTGTATGTGAACGACACAACCCGCGGAGGGCTCTGCTACTACCCCATCTTCAACAATGGCATCAACGGGGCCTTCTGCAGGACAGAGGCAGGCCAGACTGCCGCCATTATCTTCCTCTTTGTCTGGTTTACCTCATTGGAGCCTTGGTCTGTCTCAAGATGTGGAGACACGAGGCTGCGCGCAGGTACCGGGAGAGGTATGCGCAGGTGAGCCCTCAGCTTTGTTTGTGTTTGGTTTATAGGGCCTGGTATCTTCTGAACTCCTGAGTGATTGTTTCAACATCGTCTGGCTTGACATCAGGCTGTTGCTGTAAACACGTTAGCGGACAGACGCGCTGCAGAGCAACAGAAACCACATCAGTTCAGAGGCTTACAGCTGTGTCATGGAGTCTGAGAGTGTACCTGTGCTGGAGGGAGGGGGGGTGCACGCACAGTCTAGGTCTTACTATGCTGTTTGTGTCGTGCACGCTGTGCACCGTGTGGCGTTTGTGTTTTGGCCTCGTAGAGGAGTAGTTGACCATTTTAGGACGTCCTGGTGCATAAACCACAGCTCGATGCATTTACACTTAGGTTTATACACGACTTTAACAGTATAGAACCTTTACTGAGTGTTAAAGGTGCTAGTGTGTGTATTTTTGGACAGAGCCAGGCTCCCCGCGTCGTCTCCCCGCGTCATCTCCTCGTGTTTCCAGTCTAAACTAAAAGTCTGTCTTGTCTGTAGCTTCATGTTTATAGATGAGAGTATTCACTGTGCTTTCCTTTAACTCTTAGAGAAAGTAAAGGAGCTGCTTTGTTCAAAAGTGAGTCATAATTATTATCTACATGCTTGGTTATATGTTTGTGTGTTGTACATACACAGATGCAGCCCTCTGATTTGCAAGCTGCACAGTCACTGGTGAGCATTTTGTAGCACAAACCCTAATACAAATTAAACCAAGCTGCCATTCTTGTCCTTTTAAAGTATTTTAATCGGTTTCTGTTGCTGTGTCAGATTGTTCCAGCTCCTGCTTCCAAAGCTCCAGAACAGGTCCAAGGCTCCGCGGTCGCTCCCATCCAGGCTGCTCCAAAACCAGTTCCAGCCAAGGTTTTGCAGGGAGCTATACCATCGGGACACATTCCAAAACCCGTCATTGTGGCCGACTACATCGCGTAAGTCCTGCTAAAAACACAGTGTGTTGTATATCAGACTGTAGTAGAGCTTTGCACATCTCACAGTAGCTGCTTCTGCTAACGTGTACTTTCAAACTAATCTGAAATTTGCTAGATCGAGTTTGACCCTGTTACAAACCTTTTCTAGGTGAGACTTAAAGAAAGGTGCTTGGATTCTGCTGCCACCTGTAGCCTCTGCTCTGACACACACACACCTGACTACACTGAAACACTAATGTTAATGAAGCGTGACCCTGTTCCTTCATCCTGCAGGAAGTACCCACCGATCCGGTCAGATGAAGAGCGGGACCAGTACCGAGCCGTGTTCAACGACCAGTATGCAGAGTACAAAGACCTCCACGCAGACATGCAGGCTACCCTCAAGAAGTTCGATGAGATGGACGCTATGATGCGCAGTCTGCCGCAGCACCCGAGCAGCCAGATGGTGATCGCTCACACACATCTCTAACGTCAACATCATACTGACAGTGACCTTCACTTTCTCTTTGTACCTTCTGTCATGACTTGTCTTCCACTCTCTCCATCCCTGAGTCGCTGCAGGGCTGAAAGGTTCACACGCACGCGCACACACACACAGGACAGTTGGGTTTTATCTCTTTTGCCTGACGGTGCATCTTTTGGTTCTAAAGCCGGTTTTGTGTCCAGTTTCACTTGTTTGTTCTCAGATCTAGCTGCTGTTTAAAGGTGCATTCCACTGATTTATTGTGTGAAGATCACTTTACTTGTTGTGAGGAGCAGCTGCTGCTCAGCCTGTATTCATATGACCTGAGGCTGTGGAGGAGCTTCTTAGCTCTGACTGAATAATCCTGGTTATGTCTCAGGGTGTCTCCGTTTGGGTTTGAGACATTTTTAACATAACGTCTGCGTTACCAGCTGAAGGCGTGGCGACCAAAACACATTCTGTCACTTGGTGGGGAAGGTCTAACAAAAGATGCACTGGAGTTGCATTATGGGAATTGTAGGAACCAATGTTTTGGAGTTTAACCATGTTAGGGACTAAAGGTCTGGTCAAAGTTTAGTCTCAAATACTGTTGTGTTTTTATTGTAAGGGGGGGGGGGTTACACAATTGCAGGAGGAGCCTTTCAGAATCTGAATATGCTTTACTCACTATTATGTTCATATTTCACATGAACAGATTAGAGAATATTTGCACTTGATGCAGCAAGGTTTTATCGTGCATGTGTACCGTTTGGTATTTTGGTGACTCGCTGTGTGGAGGAAGGAGAGACACCGAGGGCGGCTGTCACTGGTAATCTGGCAGCGTTTTGCACTTCTGATGTCGAGCTACATGTTACGTCCACTGTGTGCTGTAGGCAGCTGTGCATTTATCACGGTGCAGTGATGCGTTTTGATTTAACACAGTATTAAAATGACTTTCCTCTAGCGTCACCAGGAGGTTGGCATTGTTTTCAGTGAGATGTCTGTTCGACGGATGGTCATGATCACATCAACAGCGTAACACCCGCAGTCAGCTGATCTGCTGAGGTTTGACACAAGGCAAACTTCTCAATAAGATTCTGAATTATGAAGAAATATAACCGTGACATTATGTTATCACCTTTTGGCAGCTACGTCCTGCCCACATCAGACCAGTGAGAAATCATTCTGTGCAAGCGCCCTCACATGGCGCATGCAGCGCGTTTGCAAAGTGCCCAGTTTCCCAGTGTTCTGAGCGGCCGTGCCTCCACCAGCCACACAGATACAGTGCAGCACCACAGTCACAGCGAACTGGGCGGTGCTTTGATGGACAACACTTAGTGCCCCTTCAGTCTGATTCTGTGCGTGGCTCGTGCTCAGACGTAAACTCTGGACCGATTCCACCAGTGTTTGGTTGGAGGCGAGCGCTGAGGAAGCGCTTTGGGCTGACGCTGACTGCGTCTGGAATATTGCATTCAGCCTTTCTGTTGTTCCCCATCCTGTAACTTCCTCTGTTTGCATTTCCTGTTCCCACGGCGTTTCCCCTCCACCCACTAATTCCTTCCCTGCTCCAGCATGAGGGCAGATTTTCACAGCGTCTTTGGTCTAAATGTCATGTTAAATGGTTGTACTGTCTTTAATCAGGTGATCTGCTGTAAGTTTAAAACTGTCTCTCTCTTTTTTGTAGGAGGTCGAGCGCATTAACAAAATCCTTCAGGAATACCAGAGGAAGAAAAATGTGAGCGTGTTGTCAGTGTTTTCTCTCAGCCTGCTGCTTCTGTTAGTTAACGTAGCACTTTCCCTCTAGAGACACGAGGTTCAGTGTCATGTCTGTCAGTGAAGTCGTCTTCCACACACATAATAAATCTCCTATTATGATAGATTAAAGGAGAAATCTGCTGTTGTTTTTGGTTGATGTTAAAATCCCATGAAAAGATGACAACTGTGTGTCAGTCGAACTCTCTGGACTTCCTGAGCTCCCTGCCCTGACTGTGCCTCCCAGTCCTAAGCCCACTGGTTTGTGTATAGTTTCATCTTGATAATTTCCTAAAGCAGTTGCTCACTGTGATTTCAAACAGGAGGAATCAGTGGGGGATGTTTTCAGCAGTGGATGAATCCACATTTGATTTTTAAGGGTTTGTGGCAGCAGGACGGTCTATGTGGGACAGAGCGTCTGGACACAGTGGAGCTCTGTGGCTCAGGGAGGAGACAGATCAGGCTGTGATACACACACAGGACGTGGTGGTGGTGTGAAATCACCGTTTGTCTTTCCATGGGACAAAAAGTATCACCATCAGTATTCCTTAACAGTAGTAGTAGTAGTCATCGAAGCAGCTGCTGCTGAACAGCAGAAGAAATTCAATTTAAATAAACATTAAAGTGACTAGTTTCCTTGGTTTTTCTGAAAATAAGAGCTGAAGTTGATGTTTATTCCTGTCTGTGTTTGCACTCTACCACCCCAGGACCCTACTGTCCTCGAGAAGAAGGAGCGCTGTGACTACCTGAAGAACAAACTGTCTCATATCAAGCAGAGGATCCAAGAATATGACAAAGTCATGGAGTGGAACGACGGATACACCTAAACATCGGTGGCTTCTCTGCCCCAGAAGACCACGGGACACGAGTACTGTTGACAGCTGAGCAGTCCTTGAGGTGGAAAGGCATTTTAACTGGCGCCATCAGGACTACGAAGAGGACTTCCTGCTTTGTCTTTCAAATCTGCATCAAAGTTGTCTAACAGCAGTTTGTTTGTGTGTGTTTGTTAAAGGCACCGGTAGAACATTTTATACTTAAAGGTATAGTTCAACATTTTGGGAAACATGCTTTTTGGCTTCACTGGTGGAGAATTACATGATAAAATCAACACTACTGTTGTATCTGTAGGATAAATATGAAGCCAAGTCCACTATCCAGTTAGCTTAGCACACAGATGAGGGGGAACAGCTAGCTTGACTGTAGCTGTAGCAGGTTCCACCTTTAAAGATCATCAGGATTATTTTTCTTAGAAATAGTCCAACACGTTAATTAGAAGTATTTGTTGTTGCACTTACAAACAAAATATGAACTGATAGTGATCGGCCCCACAGGCGGTCGGGCTACCTGTTTCCACCTGTATGCTAAGCTAACCAGCTGCTGCTTCATATTGACAAAAGGAAAACAAATTAGCACATTTCCCAACTTGTCAAACTGTTCCCCTTAAACTTGTCTGATATGCAAAGACCTGACACTCTGTGATACTGTGATTGTAGCTGAGGCTTAACGCTGGTTTCTGATGTGAATGATTTCCTGTCATCAGTGGGACATGAGAGGACAGAGAAGTATAAAATATGCAGCACAGTTTCCGTCTGGCTCTGCGCCTCGTTACACTTGTCATGTTTGTTGGTTTTCTGCTTTTCCAGATGATGAAAACCACCATTTGTCAGGAGGTAACCCATCATACCGGCTGTGACCATGCATCGTTTTTATTGCACACTGCTTTTTTTTATATGCAACTGTTTACCTGAATCTGGAAATGTGCCTGTTTAGTGGCATTATAAATGCTGTATGCATATTTTGTAACACTTGTGACTTTGTTCTGCCATTTCAAAGATTAAATATTTTGTATTATGCCACTGTCAAAATATGTCCATTATCTTCTTTACACCACTGTAAAATCAGATCTCTAATGGAAAAGCTGTTGTAATGTCTGCCTTCTAATGTTAGATGATATAATTGCAAACATTTTGCTGTAAGTGTCCACGTTCTGTCTTAATCTGGTGCTTTCTGTTCTCAGAATACACTTTTGCTTATGCACTGACAGTTTGGTCTTTTTCTTTGTTTGGGCAGCTTCTTTCACTGGAAGAGAAAGTGCATTGTTTGCACCGTTTGTTGCTGTCGATGCTGCTGTTAATACAGCTTATTTTGTTATATTGCACAGCCTTATGCTGGTTTACTGTTTGCACACTGGGAGCCGATGTACCTGAGTCAAATTCCTCCTGTGTCCTTCCCACCTGGCCAATGAAGCAGATTCTGATTCTGAACATCCCAGAATCTAGCTCAGGTTTCTGAAAAGTGAAACTATTTGTTCTTTAATGTCATAAGATATTATTACTAATTAAACAGAAGCATAACGTCCAGTTTTATCAGCTGATTGGTGGCAAATGAAAAGTTTAATGGTGTATTTCTTTTGCGCTCAACTTGAAATATTTAAATAAAAGTATATTTTTGACTTGACTGATAATTTTACTACATTTTGTCAGTGTTGGGACTCGGTGCTAAGGCAGTGCTAGGTTTTCTGACACATTAAGAGCATTAATAAGATTGATTGTTTTTATATTGTGTTGTTTCCTGTGCCTAGCTCTCCCGGGCTGACGTCATTGACGCTGCAGGTGTTGTAGTGAGCCACAGGTAAAAGCCCAGCTGTGGACGACACCTGTGTCTGGCCTCCTGTCTTTACTGGGAGGTCCCCAGGATGTCTCCATGAAGACGGACTCGGAGACGACTTGTCTTGTTTTGTCCGGTAATGTGACACCTGTGCGTGGGGGCGGAGCTTAGTTGACGGCGAGCTGAGCTCTAGGTGTGGCACGGACTGTTTTTTGTCAACAGCGGCAGTTTCAGGTGAGACAGAGGAGACGACTCTGCGACAGGTGAGTGTGTCGGCTTGTGTTTGAGGGAGTTGGACTTTAATGTTGAAATAGCGTGTTACCTGTCGCAGCAATAGACAGGTGAGTTTTAGTTTAAAATCAGTTATCTTTTTTAAATAAAGGGACTGAGGATACACGTGTTAACGGCGCGGTAAGGTTGGAAGTGGCCTATATTTATTAGGAAGAAAGAGAAACACTTGTGGTTTTATAGCTGTTATGATTGTGACTTTAAAACAGATTAGCGTTAGATCCCAAAGCTTGGGAGCGGATTGTGGAGGAACTCGATTCTGATCCTATTGTGTTTGTGTTCATCTGAACCTGACTTTACCTGTTACAGCTTCCTCCCGATTAAAGATCCACCCTTTATACAAATGTGACACACTGCTGCTAAATCTGACACAGAAAGTTGCTGTGAACACTGGGAATTCTGTGTTAATTGGTTTGAAAGAAAAACAATCATCAATAAATTCATGTTTAAAGCTAAAATGCCAAGCGGTCTCTGGTTCCAGCCTCCTTAATGTGGATTTATTTTTTAATGTTATTTTATTTATGTGATAGTTCAGACCAGAGACACTTTGGACTTCAGGAGATCGTCCCCTTTTCTGGTTTTCTCCAGACCAAAATGATTAATGGAGAAAATAAACTGCAGATGAATCAGTAAAGAAGATCATCATTGGTATTAACAGCTGAAACCTTCTTCCAGATTCTGGCCTCAGCAGCAGTCAGTGGATCCAGCAGCCATGTCCTCCAGGCCCAAAGGGAGTCCACCTCCCTACGAGTTTGATCATGCGAAGTGAGTTTCTGTTGATGATTTTACAGTAAACCCTGGTGTCATTGATCAGTTTGCATGGTTCAGATATTCACTGAGCTCAAGCTCATCACACTGTGTATACGAACAACAAGAGGCCACAGTCATTTGTTGTGCTGAAATGGATCATTACCAAATGCTGATCGTTGAGCATTAAATGCCACAGAGTTTAAAGGGTTTTACAGTTTGATGTGGTTTGAATTTCCCTCCCTTACGTCTTTAGGAGGCAGTTTAAGTTTTAAAATCTCAGAAACAAGATTTATTTTGTCTGGACTCAGAGATTCAAGTTTCAGTGGCACATCTGAGAGAACGTAACCAGACAGACGTGGGATAGATGTGTTTATTCTTCAAACTGATTTTTTTTTTATGCTAACATGACCAACTGACTTTAAAGCTTGTATTGTAAACAATATACATTATATTGTGTAATGCAATAGAGTAGTCTTTAAAAATACTGGACACTTTAATTCCATTTAGATAAAATGTTGAAATCAAATTTTTGACATTACACAGCTTGAAATTACCTCCTGGACATTTTAAACATTTCAAACCACATAAAATAAGAAAAACAACATTTTGTTGCAGTAGAGTTTTGTTGGTTTCCACGTGGCTTCCTGTTTTGTGGATTCTAATCCTCACCCGGGTCATTTCTGCATGTTTCTTCTGTCCCTCTGTTCAGCGCCGCCCCTTCCCAGCCGGCCTACTCTTACTACGCAGATGACGAGTTCCAGCATTTCTACCGCTGGACGTCTCCGCCAGGCATCATCAGGATCATGGCCGTCCTGGTCATTGTGATGTGCGTAGCTATATTTGCTTGTGTCGCCTCCACGCTGGCTTGGGACGCTCAGGGAGCCCTGGCTGGCTTTGGCATCGGGTCCGGCAGCAGCTACGGGTCAGCTTATGGTGGGATGTACAGTGGCGGGGGGGGGAGGGCTGGGGGACGGGAACCTGGGGGGAAACTACAATGACCCTCGCTCAGCCAAAGGATTTATCATTGCCATGGCAGGCATCATCTTCATCGCCTGCCTGGCCATCTTCATCATCATCGTTTCCCACCAGAGCATTTCAGAGGCCAAGAAGTTCTACCTGGCAGTGATTATCATCTGCGCCATCCTAGCACTGCTGATACTGGTGGCCTCCATAGTGTATCTGATGGCAGTGAACCCCATGGCTCAGTCTACCGGGTCGGTCTACGGCATACAAATCGCTGCCATGTGCTCCCAGTTCCAGCAGCAACAGCCATCAGGAGTATTCGTCAACCAGTACCTCTACCACTACTGTGTGCTGGAGCCACAAGAGGTGAGCACACACTCCACTTGCATGTCTGTACCACCACTGGAGGATCCGTTCTGTTTGTAACCCAGTGTGTCTTCTCTCGTTTCAGGCCATCGCCGCGGTGATGGGGTTCCTGGTCGCCGCCGCTCTGATCGTCATGCTTGTCTTCGCCGTGAAGACTCGCCAGAAAATCCAGTACTTCGGCAAGAGCAACATTTTGTGGAGGAAAGTGAAGGTGATCGACGAGACTGACGCTCCTCAGGGTGTAGAGGACTGGGTGAGTGGCAGTGTGTTGTTCACTGAACTTGACTCGGGCTGTGAAGAGCAATGCAAACACTGTGGCTGTTGCTTCTACACTGTGAGGATTTGATGCTTTTCTCTCTGTTGGATCATTTTAAACAGTCGGTTGCACAAAACAAGACGTGAGCACTGTACTTTGGACTCTTTGACATTTCACAGACTGAGAAAGCAGCAGGTAACACAGGGTTTTTATTCACCCTGCTCCCCTCCTGTACACACGGAGGTGATGACATGAAAGCCTGTCATAACTGATTTTGATCATTCTGTTTATTCAATGTGGTTGATGTGAGAGGGGCTGCTGGTCTGGTCTGGTCACACGCTCACCAAACATTTGCTGTTCATAGCTTCTGTAATGTTCATCAAATAATAATAACTTTGTTTATACAGGACTTTTCAAAACACAGTTAGAAGATGTTTCAAAACGGAAACAACACAGAAGGCTAGAAGTGGGCAGTTAGATTAGATATGTAGACATGGGGTGTCTTCTGGTCCAAAGGTCCCTGGGGAAGACGCCAAGCTCCACGTTGCTCCCTGTGGCCAGATCTGCCATCAGTGTGTGAACGGGAGGCAACAACTGTAAAGGACTTTGTTGACTAAGACCAGTGCTATTGTAGTGCAGCTTATTTACCACGTTAATATGGAATAAAACCATGAAATCACTCTAGATAAAAGCAGTAAAACCACAGAAACAACAGTGGCAATGAAAACATAGGACGAGGTTAGAAATTAGACGCTGTAAAGCTGATGCTGTGGAGGGGTAAGCTAAACAGAAGCCTGAAACGAGTGTTTGTGAAACGCAGCGAGTCTGGTTCAGCTGAAGTGGTCCGACCAGTTTGGAGACACTCACCTGTTTGTCAGCGGGGGAGGGGAAGCGCAGGGCGAAAAGCTCCTGTTTTCCTCTGTGCTTGGTTTCAAGGTGTGGCCTGTACACAGCCGAGGTTTCTGTCTCATACAGGCGTGTTGTGAGGTGGGGAAGACTCCAGCAGTAGGTGGCCGCACTCTTCTCTGTCAGCACGTTCAAGGGTTTAAAACCCAGTCGGCACATTTCATGATGAATCACGGTTCCAAAGCTATTTTCAGAAATGTTTTGCAACAGCTCTCATCTGACCTACCCTAGTTAGTAGACATGAGTGAGTGAGTCACTTTGTTCACAGTTGGAAGTCCTGCTGACAATCAGCACAGAGCCCTTGTTTACTGCAAAGCAGTGAAGAGGAAGGTCCGACGCTAAAGCATCCAGCCCACCAGTTAGCAGACAGAGAACACTCCAACAAAAACATGATATGGGGAACCGGGGCCAGTCTGTGAGAGCTGGCTGTGGACACCCACAGCATGTGCACACGTAGGCTGCTGCTCGGAGGGGTGCAGCAGTTAAGTCACGTACCTTCAGAGGACAAGTCTGTGCAGACCTTCATACCCGAGTTCAAAATCAAAATACACTAAATATACATCAGATGTTCACATCTGAGTCGTTGGATGAGCACACGTGGAATTAGAAACTAAAATGATCATTGGTTTTCAGAATTATTGTCCATAATTTATTTGTCAGTTGCATAACTACCTGATTTTTTGCAACTCTAACTTTTTAATGCTGTTTGAATATATGTTGCTAATGTGTGCAATGGTTTTTCTCCTGAAGGTGAACAACGTGTCTGTTCCCCCTGACGAGGTCCCGATGTCCGAATACCCCGAGAACCTACGAGGCTCCAGGAGTCACCTGGATGACGACAGCTACTATGACAAACCCCCCTACAGCTACAGCCCTCAGTGAGTCCACTGCACCGATCATCAGGAGTATAAACATACACTATCATGATGATTTTGTTTTTTATTCATCTAAATCTGCAAAGTAACTAGTAAGTAAAGACTCAAACAAATGTAGTGCAGTAGAAAATACAATACCTGCCTCAGATGGAGTGGAGTGGCAGAAAATGGAAGTGCTTAAGTACAAGTACCGCAAAATGTACTTGATTACTTCCACTTCTAGGTAAAAGTAGCAATATCAAAATAAATATAAGTACCTCAACACTGGGCCCAAGTCCAGACACACAGATCTGTTTACCTGCCTGGTGGTTAAGTGTGCCTTTGGACAGCATCGTCCCACAATGCAAAGCAGTGAAGAAATGACGGATCCACTTGCAGGTGCACAGAAATAAAACGAGTTTAACAGCAGGTTACATTTCTAAACAAGACTGGCGAGGACAAAAGCAACACAGGTGTGCAGCAGACCACACCCCAATCCAGGTGACACCTGACAGGCAGGTGAGGGGACAGAAGCCACTTCTAACTTTGTTTGAATCGTGATCCATGCCTGTGCTGAATTGGGTCAGTGTTATGATCTATGACAGCTCTGGACAGGTTCTCTTCACACTGCTGCAGCTGGAAAACCACCTGGAACTTGTTCTTATGCAGAAATATGGGACAAAGGCACTGATGCTGTTTTCTCTGGATGGACATCATTCAGCAGACACTAGGCTGTGTCCCCGTACCCGACTACATAACTAACTCTGTACAGCTTTAGCAGTTAGACATCAGCAAAGTTTTCCATCCTAGGTTAACAGGAAACGACCAGTGGGTGTTGTTGGTCTTTGGTTCTTGTTACCATTGCTAACTCTGAGAGACGAGACAGTCCAAGTAACTTCAAAACAGTGCTGATTTATTCAAAGGATCACAGGTAAAATTAACATTACACGCTCAGGTATCTTGCACCTCCAAACTGCTCGCAGGCAGATGTAAGATGAAAGACCCTGAACCCACCAGGCCTATATATTATATCACTTTGGTTGGGCTAGCCCCATATTACACAGAAACGTCAACCGAGACGTCTCTGTTGCCAGCTTTGCAGCTGGCCATAGCAGTAGTCAAAACATGAAGCAAATCAATGTGTGTGTGTGTGTCTGTTGATTAAGTGGTGTGTAACTAAAAACATTCTCACACGACCTCTAGTAACATGTCGTGTCTTAAACATAAGAACATATTATGGCTAAGGCTACAGTTCTACACGTCATAATAATAATATTAAACACCCTGTCTGCTGACAGTCATCAACTCTTCTCTCTAGTTATCCTTGACCAGATGTACCCTGTAGAAACTCATAAGCATGACTAAGCATTTAACAGTCTAACTAGACATCCTATCTCCACTAAACATTTCTAATACATAAAGTATCTATCCAATTTCTATCTGACTAACCCTACCTAACAGTGTGATGTTCAATGTCAGTCAAACTTCACAGAGCTACTCAAACTTTTTCCAAGACTTCATACTTATGTTTCGCCGCTTACAGTTTATTTGCCTCCATTTCTTTATGCAATGGACTGAGTGAACAGCACACTCCCAAATCAACCTTACTAGTGTGAACACATTCCAAACCAGATGAGAGTTGGTATCTGGGACATTGTGCAACACCTTCTTAGATTCACCTACATTAAAGCTGCAACTAAAATGTGTTGTCAAATAATCTGCCCACACGTCTCAAAGACCAGAGAATATTTGGTATTTTTACATAAAAAAAATATGTAAATGATTGATTGTCTGAATAATTTCTGGCTAATTGTTCCAGCACAAGTCTCAACATGACGTGCCCTTTAAAGCATTCAGCACTGAAACTACATGAAATACTTTAGTGCTGAGGAGGAAACGGATTCCTGGGTGAAGCAGAGTCTGCTGATGCAGACAGGCTGCGTTTCACTTCCTCCTACGTCATGGATATGGGGGGGACACTGGAAGCTGCCCTACATAACTAATAGGGTTCATTGACACTGTTCTCGTTCTGTAGTTTTACAGTAGCAACAACTTTGTTCATTGCTGTTTAGATGTTCTGTGAAATACCCAAACACTAACTGTCGTTCCTCAGGCCTCTGGTAGAAGAGAACCGGCCTTTGCAGAACGGGGCTCCCTACAGCAGTGCGTCGGAGACGGCCAGCTCCATTGGAAAGCCCAAAAAGAGACGTGCGGGTCGGCCGCGTCGCGCTGATGGACACGACGACACCGACTACAACTCGTCTGGAGACGAGCTGGACGACAACGACTTTGACAGGTAGAAGGGAAGAAGAGACGAGTCTTACTCTCACAATTCAGATTCTTTACTTTAGTATCAGTAGAAATGTCCCAGGGTGAAAATCAGCAACATGTGGTTCTACAATCTAAAGTAAAAGGCAGAGTTTCACTATGTAACACTGACCATGTCACTAGGGCTGTGACGGGATCTCGTTCTCGCGATATCCTCACTTAGTGAGGCTGGCTAAGCTAACGTTAGCAGGCTACCTATAGCATGGATGTATGTGGACAAACCTAATGCTGGTTCATAAACTCTGATGCTGAATGTTTGACCCTTCGGTCCAGGGAATATAAAAAAAACACACACATGGGAAAGCTGATCAGTCCGACCAGTTAATGATCCAGTTGATTCATTTGAAACATTTATTGGTTTCAACCAGTGCTGATGAAGCAGCAATAGGAGGTCAGGGAGACAGATGTAGGAGGAGGGCAGCGAGGTAGAGCTGATTGGTTTTATTGAGTGATCATATTTTGTTTTGCATTGCAAAGTGAGTCCTAAAAGTCTTGGCCGCCTGTCATTGGATTATTTCATCCTGTTTCTGAAGGAAAACTGTGACGTTTCACGGCTGTGTGAGAATCCTACTGTCAGCTTTTCTAGAAGATTCATGAAAATCTGAGACTTCTATTAAAACAGGTTAAAATGATCTAATCACTCTGACAGTTTCACTCGTTACAAGACTCGGACACAAATTACTTGGTAAGATCTGTTTTACAGTGATTGCACTGTGTAAAACTGGCAAAGTAGATCAAGCGAACAGATAAATGTAGTGAAGTAAAAAGTACAATACTGCTCTGAAAAGTTGTACCAAGTGGAAACACTCAGGCAGAATGTTTGTGTAAATGTACTTGGTACTTTGGACCCCTGGACCCCTGGTCTTTTGGGTTAAGAAGACATGTTTTTTCATTACTTCCTCTTGTTTTCTAGTGAATTTCCTCCAATAGAAAATGAGCAGGAGCGCACAGACTACAGGCGTGAATTTGACCGGGAACACCAGGAGTACAAGGACCTGCAGGCCGAGCTGGATGCCATCAATAAGAACCTGTCAGAGGTCGACAAAGAGCTGGACGAGCTGGAGGAGGGAAGCCCTCAGTACCAGGTCAGAGCAGACGGGAATCAGAGGCGATTTCTGTTGGATGGATATTATCACCCTGATTTGTGTGCA
>NW_018128319.1:134477-148032 GCF_001952655.1 Monopterus albus
GGGGTTGGATGATTGACAGCTTTGTTTGACGACCTGATATTGTAGCTTCTCCTCGGGTCGCTACTGCACAGAATCTGGTTGTAAAAGGTGTTACAGAAGCAAGATGGCCGCTCATTATTTGATCACAGTTCATGATGATATGACAGATGTGTTGGCAACAAGTGTTTCTGGCTTCAAGTGGCCAAAAAAATCTAATAATGCAGCTTTAAGAAAGATGATAGAGGTGACAGAATAAAGCATGTGTGTTCATGAAATTATTAAGTGTTTGTTGACCTCATTTTATTTTGAAAAGTGTTTAATTTGTTTCTGCTTTCCAACAGGATGCCTTGGAAGAGTACAAGAAGATAAAGGACATTAAAAAGGTGAGTGGGGCAGCTGAACGGATCTGTGGTGACGTCAGCAGGGCAGTGCCGTTACAGGACAGCGCTGACATCTTAAAGAGCTATTATCACAATACTACTACTGATTCCATCTTACTTTTTATTGACCAACCTCTGGTCGCCCCTACAGTCTGCAGACTACCAGATGAAGAAGCGCAGGTGTAAATATCTGAAGTCCAAACTGAACCACCTGAAGAAGATGGTGAGCGATTTCGACCGCAGGGCCTGAACACTTCTGAGGAGCACGCTCCTGTCTGAGGTGGGACAGAAGGGACTAAACCAGGTCTGGCACTGCTGGGGGGGCAGAGCTCCGCTGGTGTGTGTCCATCACACGCCTCCACAGTCTACCTGAGCTGGTGAACACTAAACCTTTAGTTTGTACTTTAGAAACAGCCCAGTTACTTTTTCTCTTTTCTGTTAATGCCATTGTTTGTATTATGAGTGTCGCCTGCTATCGATACCGCTGTGTGTATTTATTATGCCTGATGTGATCTGCCTGCAGCGGAGCTCGGTTACTGCAGTGAAGACATTGATTCATAACTCCTGTTCGTTTTTAAGAGCTCTCACTGAAATGACCAAACATGAGATGCTTCTTTTTTACTGTCTTTTAATTCTTGTTTTCATCAATATAAACATGTACATATGTGGGAAATACTTGTTGTAAATTTGTCACTTGTGTGTGACTTTCAGATTCTGTTTCCTGATGAATGGCAGAACATGTACTTTAAAGTGATTAGGCATGTTTAATGCATAGCGCTGTACTTTTACATTGATTAGTGATACATTTTTATTAGAATGAAATCATTTATTAAACCTTTTCTAGTGCTTCTTACACAGTGAATGTGTGTTTTTGTGCGATCCCACGACACTGACTACAGTCCTAGTGACATACAGTTGGGACTCAAATGGGAAGTAAACCCCTTTTTGGTTTAAAACCACCTTTTGTGGAGCCAGTGATCACAGCGTTTTCCTGGAGGTGCAGATCTTTGAGGGTTGTGGTTGTCGGTTCTACACACGGTGACGTTGGAGCTGCACTAGACACTGTTTATGTTAAAGGTGCCCTGTGGGTTTTTGAGCACTAGTAGAGGCATACCCACGATGCAGGACGGGCTCACAGTCTCCCACTGATCAACAGGTGGCAGCAGTGCACCATAAGATGCAACCAACAACACTGCCACCAAAGGCAGTGACGAAGAAGAAGGAGGCTGGCAGACACATGAAAAGGAACTGCTGCCAGAAAAAAAAAGAAGGTCTTTATACTGTGAGTTCTGCTGTGTCTTCAGGGCACGTTTAACACTGGACTACATGACTGTAATGTGAGACATACAGCTCGTGGTCGTTCCAACAGAGAACTTTAACCTGCAGGTAAGTGTGATGCCTTAACAAGGTGATGTGGAGAGGCCTGGCTGCTGGGTTCAGTGTGAATACTGGTGCCAGTCTTGTTCATTTGCTCTGTGTCTGTATCTGGTCATAATATGTCATATGTTGTCAGGGACTACGAGACAGTGGGTCCTTGGGCACAGAAGTAAAACCCCCCTCACCTCTTACAAGACAGAGTAAACAACCACATGGTGTGTAGTCAGTTTGTGTCTCTCTCTAGTCTTGTCTGTTTTTAGCCATTGTGTGTTACATTGGTCTGTATCTCTGTTCATATGTGTCTGTCATTCTGCATATATCTACAGTTGTTTTGCTGTATTTCATGTCTTTGTAGTGGCTTTGTATCTCCTTGTAGTTTGTTGTACATCTATTTTTTTCCTCGTTTCGGGGCCTTTAGATTGACGTTCCAGTGGAAATGTCACCAGTCCCGTCGAGGTTCTCTGGTCTAAGTGCCCCTGACCCCTTGGGATAATTGACCGGTTCAATAATCCATCTGTGTGTTTTGTGCTTTTAGCTGCTTTTACTGCCCCCAAAGTAAGTGCACATTTAAAGCTATTCCAGTCAATATTTTACATTGACTATGGTTGTAGCTGTGCAGCGCTTTGGCCTCTTTCAGCTCATTGTTGAGGCTTCAAATAGCACAACTCTGTTAAAAGCCTGAAACCTACTGCTTGTTACCTAGTCAGCACTAAACAGCAGACGGGCACAGTTAGCAACTGGCTGGTGAACACAGTGCAGCGTGTAGCAGCTGAAGAGCAAGTTAATTTTCTCAGACCAAAACAGAGCAGAGAGGAGAGCGAGTGTTTCAAGTGACCACAAACACGATTCCGGCTAATGTTGCTCCGAGTCTGTTGCACTGTTTGCTAACACGTTCATCATAGCAACTTTTATAATATGTCAGATGTGGCCAACAAGACTTACTGCAGCTTTAAGGAAGCGTTTTTGTAAAAGCTGCACACTGAAGCTACGTGCACAGTGACAACACACAGCAAAGTTGGGATTTTCTGTTTTTCTTATGCGTTATATCCTCTTTGGTTTCCCTGCTTGGGTTTCACTAAACACACACTACATCACATAACGACACATTTCACATTGAATCACACTGATGAACTTTTCTTCCAGCTGAATTTCAGGCTGTGCTTTTGAACTGTTCCGTCTGCATCGAGTGCCTCCTCAGCAGCATCCTCCTGGTCTGCTCCTTGGGATGCCCAGGAGGAGCAGAGGGAAGGAAAGGTTTTAGGCCACACTCCTGCTCACACAATCCTCCTGCAGTGCTGCAGCCTAAGCTGTAAAGGACAGGACTGTTGGTGGAGTTGAGGGTCAGAGGTGGCAGAGATCTTGGCCTGGCCTGGGAGTGGTGGTCCAACAGGAAGGCTCCAGACCCTCTGCGCTCGTACCCAGACAGCACTCTCCTGCCAGGGCCTGAGGTCAACAGTGACTCCCTGGAGCAACGTAAGGGGGCGAGCCTCTTGCCGTCTGTTGGATCTCTGGCTCTTTGAGGGGACTCCTCAGGTGGGTTTTGGATGTCTACAGTGAGCTGGGGGTCAGAGCTGTAGATGTCTGAGCCCAGCTTGCACCTCTGGGTGATGCTCTGAAGGCTTGATGAGGCCATGTTCTGAAATGGCGTGCCAAGGTTTTTGCCATTAGAAAGGGAGGAGGAGGAGGAGGAGGTGACTGAGTCTGCTCCAAGGTTGTCAGAGTGGAGGTTAGGGTGGGAGGCAGAGTGGGATGATGTAAGACCCGGCAAGGACACCTTTTGTCCAACATGTTTGGCACAGTCATTGTGCCTGTCTCCTTTATCCCTTGCCGATGTTCCTTCATGCCATTTGAAACAGTTGGTTGTTGAGTTTGTGCTCTTGTCCCTGTTCAGTTTGGGAACTCTGAAAGCCAGGTCCTCAGTTTGGTAGATGGCTTGCTCGTGTTCTGACGATGCCTTTGCATGAGGCAGCTGGGTGAGTAGAGAAGCTGGTATCTTTATCCAGGGCTCAGAGTTTAGCCTCAGGAGGGGCTGCTGCAGTTTGTTGGGCACCACTTCGTCCAGCCCTCGAAACCGTGATGGAGAACATGGGTGGGAGTTTACACCACAGGCCTGGGCTTCTTTAAAGGAGAACACGGTCTTTGGAGGACACAAGGAAGAGGAGGTGCACTGGGGGAAGGTGATGAGCTGAATATCGGAGGGAGACGCAGGAGCTGCTGATGTCAGTGTGTTGGTCTGATCTGGAGGACCCAGGGGAGGCATGCTGAGGTACTGCTTGGCTTGGAGTTTCCCACCTGGGAACTTCTCAGTTGTTATGATGATCACTTCCTTCCCCTTGGCCTTGCATGTGTCAAGCAACAGCTTCAGGACCTTCCAGTCTCCAGCCATGACTGCGTAGACCAACGCTGACGTCCCGGACAGGTCCTCCAGACTAATGTCCGATCCACTGGCCAGGAGCAGAGACACCACGTCAGGGCCGGCCTGCTCGCGGCATGCATGCATCAACGCTGAGCAGCCCTCCTTGTCCTGGATGTTGGGGTCTGCTCCTTTCTCTAGGAGAAACTGGACTAGCTTTACCCGGCTGGCACTTTGAGCATCGATATGCTGGGTCCTGCAGGCCACCATCAGGGGTGTCTGGCCATGGCTGTCGCTCTCATTGATGTAAGCGCCTCCCTCCAGCAGCAGCCGCGTGAGTCGCAGCCGGCGCAGGAAAACTGCCCTTAGCAAGGGGTTACCCGAATCCATCGCTACCCCAGAATTACAGCCTTCTGCCTCCATCACTCTGGTTCCAGGTGGTGGCTTTGGTGATGTAGCAGCACAGGGGACTGTGGATAAAAACAAAACACTTAGAGATGTATGTGGCAAACCACCTATTTCCATAAACAAGCCACTGATGGCCCTGGTTTTTCTTTCTCCCACCTTCTTCCCATGTTTACATTACAGTTGCTAATCCCTGTAAGGCTTTGTTACTTTGACATTTGGAGGTTTGACTTGTTCACTGTCTTACTGGGAGTTTGATGGAGGGTCTATTGGTGTTCAGTGGGCACACTGGTCTGGGGTGTGGGGTATGTAGTGGCCTTTACCAAAAGAATAGAAACACGACTCCAGGTAGTTCCAAAGTTGTTATATTTAAGTGCTAATGTTGTGTGTTGCTGCAGCTTCTCCTTTATTTTACAGTTGGAAATCATGTAACTGAGGTTCTGAGGTGCGTGAGGCTCGGCTGCTGGGGGGTCAGGGAATCCGTCTGAACTAGGTTTCACTGCTTAATAAACTGCACCGTCGTGTTTTCTGTTTCTGCATCTGTTAAATACAAAACAATGTGATGTCTGTGAGGAGGCCTTGGAGCGTTTAAAGGAGGAGCTGATCATTGAATATTATATTTCATATTTATTGTTGTACTCATTTCTTTCTTTTATAAATGCACAAATTTGCCTTATACACACCTGTGCACATTCGAAACCGCTCTCCTGAACCACAAACACATGCACCACACCCATGCAACTCTCATCTTGCACTTATCAGTTTCTTTCTGAGTCTTGATTAATGTAAAGCTTCTCTCTGTCGGGTGTCTGTGTAGCCCCCTGTGACACTGTCCTGCTTCACTGATTTAAAACAAATGATTTGAGTCATGAAACAAATGGATGGAGGGTTGGAAAAGCAAAACACTTTAAAGATGTTGTCCCTTTTCTTGCAGATAGAATCTGTTCAGCGGTTTCTGTTGATGCGTCTGTCCTCTGCAGCCCCAGCCACTGTCTATCAGCCTTTGTGCCGTTTGTCCTTGGGTCTCGCTATTAGAGCAGATAAGGTGGCAGTTATGTGTCTCTGGCAGTCGCACACCATGAAACTGTAACATGGTGAATGTGATGCTGTGTGCAATGTGTGCATCATTCAGTTTGAATTTCAGGCAGTATGCAAAACAGCAACAGTCCCTTGGTGTGTGTTTGTGTGGGGCCTACAGGTGTCTGCTGCAGGCTTCTCTTTCTCATACGAAGATTTAAGGATTCTGGGAAGGTTGCTACTGTCATCGTCACTGTGAGGAAAACAAACGCCAAGCAGGTAGAAAACTGTGACGATAACCAATTTCATCCACTTTTTGCTATGTCAGCTCCAGGTGAGCCTACCTGTACAACACTGTGTGTTTAAATGTAACATATACTGTGTCGGTTCAGGTGTGTGTCTGTGGAGTGTTGCCCAGTTTAGTGACACAGGCTTGGATGTACAGTAGCAGACATGTTTCCTGCCTTGTGCTGCCGTCAGCAGCCGCGTCATCGCTGAACACAGCTGAATGCTTTCTGCTGGCAGCCACACGCTGGAGACACACCATCTGCAGCATGTTTGACAGATGAGGTGGAGGTGGTGAGCCTTCAGTCATGCTGTTCCTTTCTTTGTTCTGTGCTTTTTCATCAGCGCTGAACTGGCCAGTCATTGTCTCATTACATTAAATCCACAGCTCCACACGCTCTGTACTGTCACCTGTTACTGCATCATAGTGAACTCTAGGCTGAGCCACTCTACTCTGTCTTAATAGCTGTTTTTCTGTGGATGGCCTGTCGGCCAGAATAACATTTTGTACAGACGTGCATTGTGCCCAGCAGGTCCCATGTTTCACCTTTCCATCAAAATGTGTTATCATTTAAAAGATCTGTCATCACATGAGGTGCAGACATTCACCTGCCCTGACGATTTTCAGACGGACATTAGATTTAGCACAGACATTCCCGTTCCCCTCAGGATGAACCGCAATAAATTCAGTGATCTCATATTTCTTCTACCACCATCATTTGATCAGTGTTTTCTAATTAGCAAATGTTAGCATGCTAACATGCTAAACTAAGATGCTGACCACAGTAAACATGCAGATGTTAGCATTAGCTCAAATCAAAGCTAAATCCAGCCTCACAGAGCTGCCAGCATTGCTCTGACACTTGTTTTGTCTTAACACACTAATCCTACTTCCTGAAGACGTGTAAACTTTTTAACCAGAAGTGGGAACAGTATGTATGTGTAAACTTCACTCTTTTCTCAGTCGTACTAAACGCACAAGTGCATTTTATTAAAGCACCAAACAGATGTTTTTTTTAACCAGAAGTGGGAACAGTATGTAGCAGTGCCACTGTTTACTAATACTCGATCACAAGTAAAAGAAACAGTTTACTGTAAGTGTTAAAAAGTACACGGTCAGATATGTGTGTTGTGTATTACATTATTGGATCATGATCATCAATCATGTGTTAACATGTAAACAGTGTTTTACTGTTGCAGTTGGTTGAGGTGAAGCTGAGTTGTTTTGTCGTTGTGTGTCAGTGCATCATATTTAATGTGCTCATAGGGGTTTAGGTACATGGCACAGTAAGTGACAGTGAGTATCGTTAGTTTACTCTGGTGTGGCACAGTGAGTATCGTTAGTTTACTCTGGTGTTTAGCTTCACTTGCACTGATGTTTCTTTGGACATCATGTTGGGAAACAACATCAGGCTCCAATGCACACGCGACACTGCGAATCGGCTCTAGATCTTTCTCACAGTAGCATTTTTGTGCAAAATGAAGACAAAAACGAAACCACGCCTCCTGAAGAATCATTAGACGGGACAAACATCCAGCCCTGTTTGTGTTAGGTTCCTCATAGGCTGAGGTGCAGCATGTGTAAGACGAGCTACAAAGCCAGTGTTGAAAATCTGCACCTGTTCCTTGCACCATGTCACTGCCTGGTTCCCTCCAAACCATCCTAACACTTACAAACTGTGCACGTACAAGTACATTGCAGTGTTTTGTTGCCAGTCACAGCTCTACAAAACTCAGCTGACTTGAAAAAGCTCAGCTTAACACTCATCCTCCAGAAGGGCCCACCAACAACATGGTGTGTGTGGCTGTGTGTGCACATGTTCATTGCCAGTGTGTGTCTGTGGTGCACATGTCAGGGCTGTGTGACACACTTGAAAGACAACATGATTTAACCAGAAAAGATAAAACACTGTCATGTGACATGTTAAAAACAAGTGTTTTGTTTTTCAGCTGCCACAGAGGCTAACACATCACTGGCTGAGTTCTAACTGATTCTCCCAGGAAGCCACCGAACGGCAACGTTAGGCTGCAAACTTTGTGTAGAACTGATCGTTTTTCTGCTGTAAGTCTGTATCACTTACCAGCCTCCAGTCAGGATTAGTCCTCACTTGCAGACATTTACTCCCCAGTTGCAGATTGGCGACCGACGTCCTCTCTGACCAGGCAGCGCTGACTTGATGTGTGTGTGTCTGTGTGTGTAAGAGAGCAACTCAGTGGAGGACAGGAGCTGCAGCAGTGAAGGGCTTTGAGATTGTGACTGCTCCTCAGACAAAGTGTGTGCTGAGAGAGTGATGCAGGCTTGTTGTCAGGCACATCTTAGAAATGGTTAATCCATCACTGCAGCAGCGCTCGAGAGTTTCAGAGAGGGAGACAGGACAGGTGACAGAGATGAATGCAAAAGACGAAGCACTATAGCAACCCGGCATGTCTGGTTTGTCTTGCCTATTAATTGTGAAACCAACTTACAGCATGTTCTTTGATTTCATTCAGGAAAGGTTGTTTATCAATGACATCTCCATGACAACCATCAAGGAGGCCAAATGACGGCATATGCTGCAATTGTGCTGGAGGAGCTGTTCTTTGTGGCTGTGTGGGAGTGTGCACACCTGTGTGAGAATATGAGCCTGCGCGTGTACTTTTCATGTACTAGACACATCTTGTAGAAAGTATGAGAACGGGAGGATGCTTGTTTAAGTGAACCAGTTATTGTGGTGCAACTATCAAAACGAAAAGTGCAGGGGCCAAAGGAGGAATGAGGAGAGAGAATCACTAGAGCCATGTTTGTGGCTCTTAACACAGCAAACATGTAAGAAGGACTAAATGCAAGAGTGCATTTTCATAGCTGTTAATTGTCAATGGGGTGCAACAAGGTTTTCATCACTTTGGTGTAGCCATAGCAACAGCTGACTTCACAGTGCAGTTCATGTCTCGACCACAAGATGTCAGCATCAAACCCTGATAGCTGAGAGCTGTAACATACAGTACATCAGCATCAGATAAGGTCGGGGGGGGGAATGAGGGTGCATCTAGTGAACTTTGCACTACTGAATGTGTATTCTTATCTAGTGTATAGTGTTTTCTGGGATCTGAATTTGTGTTTGCTTCCCTGTTGTGCACGTGTCCAGGAGCTGTGGATGAAAAGTAGCTTTTAGATGAAGGTTTTCGTACATGAGCCCTGGATTAACGTCGTAGTAGTCATAGAGTTTCTTCTCTGACAGATGTACAGATGTACTTTTGGACAGATATGAATTCCTTTTTGACACAAACACTTGGGTCTGCTAGAAACTTTTTCTTCTTCATTTTACTTTGACCACAACCTGATAGAAAGAGGTGTTTTATTCATTTAGATCATTTGCTCTGGAAATGTTGTATTCATGAATTAAAACACTAAACCTGTGGGTTGTAAAACAGAACAATGAGCTAAAAAACATCTAAACGTCATGTGCACAGCCTCTTGGGGAAGGCTGTGTTGTTTTGTAGCATTGTTGAATGAGTAACAAATGCAGTGAATGTGTGTTACAGTACAGCAGGTCTTTGTTTCACGTGAGGATCCTCTGAGGAATCTGAAGCAATCGACTGCCCTGTTCAAATCCAACTGTGAAGTACAGCAGCAAAACAAGCAACCAGGACCTGCACCTCTGTGCCCTGCTGTGATGGAAATCACCACAGTGAACAAGTACTCTCAGCTGGAAACAGGAGGCGCCCACGGGACTGTGTGTTGAGCCACCTTGACTAACCTGGTGCCTGCTTGATTGCCCTCTTAGGGAAAAACACGCATCTGGGTTTTTTACTGGGAGGCTTTGTATGGCTGACTACTGTACCATCCATGGGATATATATGCATTTGATTTGCAACATTTTAAGTCCGTGGTGACATACAGAAGGTGCTTGGCAGGAGAAAGATGCAACACGAGTCTCCACACGGTGCCAGGCTTTAAAAAATTACTTATAGGTGGATTTCAAGCTTCTGGAAACGTATGTCTAAAGAATCTAGAAAGGGCAGTTTTATCCTCCGAGGCGCGGCGGTTCTCCTCGTCGCACTATAAACTCCATAGTGTTTTGTGATAAACACAAACAGTATGTACGGATGTAACCAAAATGTTTATTTGACTCCACGTGTTCAAACCTGAATGTGGAGAAAGTAACGCTCTACAGTGAAATTAGTTTCATATTAAAGCAACAGGACCACGTTCTAGGCATCCTGAGCTGCTCTAGGTCAAACATAATGGCTTTATTCATCCTTACTGAGTCATTTACAAGTGCTTTATACCTGTAAAAGGGCTTTAGCTGATCAATTGTTCTTATTGGTGGACTGTAACTCCAACATTTTATGATGCGTTATCGCCAAAGTAATAAACAGTTAACAATGCAATTTACAAATAATTACCATTCTGAGTTTTGGTCCAATCTAGATAACGTGTGGTTTGTCTGCTTTATGTCGCATCGTCTGAGCTCGTCCCATGTTTTGAACGACACACCTCAAGTTCCCTGTGAAACACAGGTCAGTTAAATCCTCAGGCAGTACCAGCGCTGTATGTTTGTGTGATGAAGAGTGTGCTGCTTTGCCTTCAGTCTGGCTGTGATGCTGCATGTGCGTGTCCTGGCCCTGTCCTGTGACCACATGGAGGCTGCCCCCCCTCTGTGCAGCTCCACTAGTCATATTAAGCCGCAGTGGGACTCTTTCATTTGTGAGCGCTGCCACTGCTCGTGTGTGGACCCAGGGTCAGATGTGGCCTTTTAATGCTTTGGAAGTGATTGGACGCGACAGGATGAGGTCACTGTACCGCAGCAGTTAACGGGCCTGGTGACCTACAACACCCTGGATGAGGCGCAGCACATAAGGCATCTGTGCACTGAAACTACAGTATGATACTGGCCTTTACTGTTCTGAGACCAGTGTCTGAATGCTTCTTCCATTTGTGACCCCAGCACTCCAAACATTCTTTCCCATGACTTCTCCCACAAAAGGCTTATGGAAAAAATTCAAGGCATTAATTTTTAGCCAAGCTGGCGACGTGCCGTTGGAAATGACGCACTGTCAGTTGGTCCACACTGAAATGTCTCAACAACTTTTGGGTGAAAGGCCCTGAAACACTGTGTCAGAGGGTGAATCCTCTGTGGGGAGCTCCTGGCTCTGTCCTAGCACTGCCATGAAGCTCCCTTCTGTGGTTTTGGTGAACCATCAGGTCAGACTTTTAATTTGCCCAGAACTTGGATTTATGATTGAATACCTGCAAAACAAGAGACGTTCCCGTCAGCATGTTCACCTTTAGCTTAAATCGCCACCAGTACAGTCACAGAGCTGCTGATGTTGAATTACTAAATGTTTTGCTGGGGTGAAGTCAGTGTTTCACTCCAGTGCTTCCTCTTGCTCAGACTGATTTAACAGTGACACATGCCTCATGGGTATTTCTTATGGCTTTGTGACATTTTGACACTAAACGAGTCCCAAATCAACAACACATCAATAATCACGATTTGCAGCCTGATTCTGATTCAATGTTACTGGAAATGTTAAATCAGCAAAAAGCTTTTTGCACATCTGCACTGTCCTGTAGTGCCATTTGCCTCCGAGCACGTGTTCGTGCAGAAAACAGTCAGGCAGCGTTCGGAGCTGGTGCGTGGCCCCCTACCAGCCAGTGGTGTCTGAACATCTGGGTGGCCAGAGAACGGCACCAGTTCACACACACAATCTACAACATCTGTTTGTGCTTTCAGGCTGAGAGTTTCAGAACAAACACCCATCTTCTGAAGCATGTCAGCTATTTCCAAAAATAGAAACTTCTGCTTTTGTTCACCTTTCGAGCGCGCGCGCGCAGAGAGAGACAGAATGTCTGTTCCAACATCATAACTTGTCTAAAATCATCTTGTCATTTCCAGTTAAAGGACATTTAACTGCAGCGTTCAGCGGTAAACAGGATGAGTCCTTTTATGTGGTGGAAGGTGACTTTATTATTGTAACAGTCAAAGACACCAACGCACATTAATGAGCCAAGATCTGAAATAAACACCTGGAGTTAAACTAATTACTACATTCCTCCCGTTAGCCCAGTTAACAAGATCTGGAGCTCGTAGGTCTGTGGTGGAACATTTGTTCTACAACTGGACGGGGAACTCTGCTTGTTCACCTGCAGACCACTGTCCACCCGTGCACCCGCGCTCTGGGGGCGTTCCTAATGCGCCCGCGCGGCGCAGGGGGGCAGACAGCGGCGCGCTGCAGCGACCTGTCTCTTTAAATTGGTGTCAAAGCCGATTACCGCCGTGGTTCTGTTTCCACCGTCCGTTCCCTGAATCTGTTTTTGTTTTACGGTGCGAGCAGCTTTCTCCCGGTCGTTTCGTGCATCTCACTGCGTCGGTCTTAGTGGCCGGTAACTCTTCGCCAAAGTTTGGAGCATGGAAGCGTCGTGAAGCGCGGCAGGAATCCCATATGAAAGCCCCAGTCTGGCGTGTGTGATGTGCGCTCCACCGCGGACACTCCCAACTTGTTATATCGTTGTAAGCCCGGATTACCTTTCCCTGCTAACGGAGTTTTCACCTGCTTTCTCGTTGGTGTCTGCGTTGAAATAACGGCAGTGGCAGCGCGTGAGGAGACGCGATATGAAGTGACTGGAGTTGGCACCAAATTAAAAACCTACCCAGGTGAACATAAAATGCAGAAGAGTTTACGGTACAACGAAGGCCACGCTCTGTATCTGTCGGTGGTTGCGCGTAAAGAGGGCACCAAGCGCGGCTTCCTGAGCAAGAAGACCGCGGACAACAGTCGCTGGACCGAGAAGTTCTTCGCTCTCCACCAGAACCTGCTTTTCTACTTCGAGAACGACCAGAGCACGAGGCCCTCGGGGATCTACCTGCTGGAGGGATGCGCGTGCGAGCGGGCACCGGCGCCCAAGGTGTCCGCCATCACCAAGGAGCCCATGGAGAAAGAGCAGGTGCGTCCCGCAGCGGTGGAAGAGGTACTCAGATCCTTTACTGCAGTAACACCATACTGGTGGATTACTTCAAAGTCCTACTCAAGTAAAAGTAATATGAACGAAAGTATCCAAAGTAATCTGACATGTGTTCCTTTAAACAAGTGGAAGGAATATAGAAAATGCTGGGATGGCAGCAGGGGCACACGTGTTTTGACCAATCAAGAGAGATTTTACGTTTCCTGTCAGAGGAGATGAAGAAAGTCAGAGGAGAACTCCCATCTCAGAACTGGAGCAGGTCCAGTTTAGCCAGTTTGACTCAATAGTAACATGCACAGTGTTCAGAACAGCTTCAGGTTCATTTTCCTTTCTGCCCTAAACCCAAGGTCCACTTGCTTTGAACAGCACCTGGAGGTCTTCATCACTCATCATCCTCTCAGCCAGTTTCTTGTCATGGGCAGTTTTAATTGAACCACTACTTGGTGCTTAAGGTAAAATTTGGGCTGTGATCATTTTCAAACTGGAGAAACATGGTGGTTAACAAAGGAAACAGAATAATAATGAGGCAGGTCATCAGTCTCCCTTTGTTTTCCAGTCATGTCTCCCCAGCTGAGCGTAGATTTGCAGTCTGGCTTTGCAAGATGTCTCTCTAAACACCCCCTAAGGAGCCTCATGTAAAGAGCCAGACCGTCCTTACGCTACTCCTTCATTAGGCTTTTTGAGCCCCAGCCAACAGCAAAGCAGAGACACAACTCAGCTTTCACTTTGCTGCTGATGCTTTATGCATTGTTGAGTTTGTTTTTACTGGATATATGTAGTTTATACTTTTCTAATTGATTGCACATATCGTAC
>NW_018128319.1:148063-156525 GCF_001952655.1 Monopterus albus
CTGAATTGCAAAGCACATTGGGAGTCAGATTCCTAGTGTGCCTAACACACTTGGCCAATAAAGCTGGTTCTGATTCTAGAAGTAGAGGGTTTCCCTGACCCAGTAAGGAACACGCGTGCCAGTGTTCCGTGCACCTTATTATAAAGTAAGACCAGCTGTGATTTGAGCTTCCTGTGAGTGAGGCGCTAATGAACAAGGTACATGTCCTGAAGAGTCTTTGTATCGGCCACATGACGCTGCTGCCTCTGGTTTCATCACTGATTAGAAAAACACAGTGTCAGTGCTGCTGCCAAAGGTTCTGCAGGGCTGTGAGGAGAGCTGGTTGACAGGAGCGTGTCCTGTTTTAATGTCGGTGTCTGTTGGTGAGGGGCCACGTTTATGCAGAGCGGGGCCGTTTTTACCTGCGAGACTCAGACAAGCACGGCCTGGTGGAGCTGCTGCTGCTCATAGTGTTGGTTATGAAGACGTGATCTGTCTGCAGCCTGTCTCTCTCCCCTGTTGCTCCTCTCTCTGTTCACAACGACTCTCCAGTGAATGAGTTTAAATGGTCTTTACCTGCACAGTTAAGTTCAGGTGTGATACCCTGAGCTACTGTCATCCCTGGAGAGAAAGGGCCTTGTTTGTTGTGTGAGGTTGAAGATGATGTTTTGATGCCACTGAATGTTTTGCAGTAAAGCGTTTGTCATTTCTTCTTCTGGCTGGATGACATAAAAACTCCAGCTGTGTTTTCGCAGCTTGATCAGAGAAGAGGTGTCTGGCAAACACCTGTATTTTTAGTCCAGGTGAGAAATAATTCAACCAAGCAGTAGAAAAACTAATGTGCAGATGACAGTTTCACAGGAGTTGGTTTTGGATTCTGTTGGTGGCAACAGGCCTCACCTGAGCAGGCGCACTACACTTGTAACGTCCCCCTTAGCTGGATTAGTCTTAGATCAGGTGAGCTGGCAATTGAATTTGGAGAACGGTGATGAGAATAAAAGTCACTGCCTAATCAGCTGGAAACGTAAGATGAATGTGACCAGTTTCATCCAGAGCCACCTGGTTCGGCTGAAGCTTACTAAAGAAGTGAACTGTGCACATCTGAACTTGTCTTTGTTATTAATCTTCAACCTGACTGTTTTTGCTTGAATATTTTTTAAACATTTTAGATTTTTTTTTAAGCATTTCTAGTCAGTTTAATGTGCAAATTGAAAATGCATAACGCCAGGAGGATGCAGACAAACATGCTCCAGAGTAAGTCCATGTTGTCTGAGTTGACTCTGACCCCTGCAGTGAGGGACAGGTGACGCGGGTCGTTCCAGCGCCGTAGCATCGAGCTGCAGGTCTCTGTGTGTTGTAAGTGATGCTGAGTGTGAACCACTGCCAGCTCACACACTTGTGTCTGCTTGACCTCAGAGCTCCCTCCTGTCTCTCTCTCATTGTTGTCCCCGTGCTCAGAGCAGGCTTGTGGCCGGGGAGGCTGCATTAGCAGAGCGGGTAGCTGCACACGCCTCGGTGGTTATGTAACCATCCCCCTCCCCCAGCACTCAAACAGGCCCCTAAGTCTCTCTCTGGTCTGGTCCGGTCTCTCTCGCCTGCTTATCGTTACACCATTACGACAAAGGCCTGCTGCGGCATCTGCTGCCAGAGGTTAGGGCGCAGGGTGAGAGTAAATACACAGTGGGGGTTGTCATCGAGCAGCAAACATGACTTAAAAACCTCTGTTTCCTGTTGTCATATGTAGATCAGTGCAGTTGGGATTTCCCAGTTCAGGCCAGATGTTTTAAACAGTGTTTGTCCTCATCATCGCTGATCTGATTCTGTTTCATCAACAACGAGCGTATTGTCTTGATTGTTTGGTTTGTGAAACGTCCAGAATGAGTGAGTGGGTCACTTGTTTTGTTCCATCAGCAGTCCAACACCTGAGATGTTCAAGGAGGCATCAGATCCTTGACGAGAAGCACTTTAACTGACATGTCAACAACTTTGCTGTGGACTGACTAATTCGATTAGTCCATGTTCCTTTGAATTTATGTACAGTAGACCAGTGCAGTTTGTTGGTCCTCTCTTGTTTTACTGGAGACAAATATTACACAATGTGTTGTTGTATCCCAGTTGTCTCTTTAGACTCTGGTCATGAAAGAATGAAGTTATTACTGTAATTAACTCCTAAGATGTCTCATATGTGATTTCTGTGGTGCCATGTAGTGTTCGCTCTCTTTCACACAGCCGCCGCAGCCTAAATAAAACGCGGAACATTGGTTTTGCTTAAGAAACAGTGATGTCGTGTGGCAGTGTGTCCATGCACTGACATGTGCACTATCTAGTGACCCTGAGCAGGAGATGCAGGTACAGAAAATGGACTGGAATGACTGAAGGACGTCTGCTGAGCCTCAGTGTTACAGCAGCAGACACCAAGGTATAAACACCGGTACAGAAATGTAACAGCAGGTTTGTAAGTTATTAACTTTGTCTCCTCATCGTACCGGCTGTGAGACTTGCTGAGGCTTCAGTTTACCTTTCATGACGTGACGGCGACTGGAACCAGCAGTTTAGCTTCAGCCACGACTGATGCGGTTAATAGTCTGACTGCTCGGCTGCAGGTGCCACAGAATTCAGGGTTGCTGCTCAGTTTATGTGGATCTTTTTAAAGAAGATCAAGTTTCTCTGCTTTCTTGGATGCAGCACCACTTCCTGGTCAGTTTTGGCCACGATGGGCAGAAGCCATTGGAGCTGCGGGTGGAGGAAGACTCCGACTGCAGCGAGTGGGTGGAGAGCATCCAGCAGGCCAGGTGAGGCAGGAGGGCGTTGACTCAGGTGATCTACTTCAGTGCACCTTTGACCTTCGTGCACTACTTTACACTGCACTACATTTCAGAGGGAACAGTTGTGTAACAGCTGGAAACTTTTCAGATGATGAATTTAAACTAAAATGCTTTGTCAAGCACCACACCAGTGGTTTCCCACCTACAGACCTTCGACTCTTCATCAGGAACACAGCGTCTAGTCATTATCAAGTGTTCAACCCAAAGGGCAAAGAACAGAGACAGAAGTCCAACGTGTTAATGAAATGAGCTTTGTTTTCTTCCCACGATGCCTTTAGTTACTCTGACATCATCATCGAGCGGGAGATCCTGATGCAGAAGTACATCCACCTGGTCCAGATCATGGAGACCGAGAAGATTGCAGCCAATCAGCTTCGCACTCAGCTGGAGGACCAGGACACTGAGATCGAGAGGCTCAAAGCCGAGGTATGCATGACTGCGTCTGTGTGCACATGCATACAAAAATTCACATTTTGTCATGCACACACACGTGCACAGCCACTCAGATGCACTCACTTTCTTAAATGAGCACACTCCAGTGATTCCAGGACCATTTCTTCCTTATCATACAATGAGGTATTTGTTGTTATGAAGCCCTAAAGTGGGTCAATGAATATTTTCCCCTCGGGGCCGTGTGTTCACGTGGAGACTGTCGTTGTGCCAGATTGCAGTGCTGAACAAATCCAAGGAAAGGATGCAGCCTCACCAGAACAACCAAGACGAGGAAGACGCAGACCTTAGAAAGATCAAAAAGGTGAGTTGTTGGTTTCACACAATAATGTGTAGAGAAGTCGAACACAGAGACACCTGGTTGTGCTGCTGCTGTGCAGGTGCAAAGCTTCCTGCGCGGCTGGCTGTGCCGCAGGAAGTGGAAGATCATTGTCCAGGACTACATCTGTTCCCCTCACGCCGAGAGCATGAGGAAGAGGAACCAGATTGTCTTCACCATGGTGGAAGCAGAGGCGGAGTACGTCCACCAGCTGTCCATCCTGGTGAACTGTTTCCTCAGGCCGCTGCGCATGGCCGCCAGCTCCAAGAAGCCTCCCATCAGCCACGACGACGTCAGCAGCATATTCCTGAACAGGTACACTCATCTCTGTTGATTCCATGCAGATATCTGATCTGGCGTGTCTGAATGATTTGAGACCAGGTGTCCTTTTCCAGTGAGACCATCATGTTTCTGCATGAGATCTTCCACCAAGGTCTAAAGGCTCGGATCGCCAGCTGGCCCACTCTGGTTCTGGGTGAGTGCTACAGAGCGGCCTGATGCCGGTTGCATGTTCTGGCCCATTAAATATAAACCGTGTATACATTACATTACTGCAAGTCATTGAAAATCTCATCTCCTACCTTCCAGGTAACAATCAGCTTCCACCGTTTCACGGTATAGAAAATGTAAAAAAGTGCACGTGAGGTTAGAACATCTGGACACGTTGCACAGGTTTATAGCATCTGTGCTGTCCCACATTTGGAAAACTCACAAAGAGACGTGTGCTGCTGACTGGTGGTTTAATGCACGTGAAGCACAATGTCCCCTGATGAATCCACACTTTATTATTTTGTGGTCTCACCTTTTCTGCCCAGGACACGTTTTCTAACTCACTCAGCGCTGACGAGGTGCAGGAAAGCAACTTTTGGTTCTGTATGATTTCATATGTAGTTGGGGACTTGGGATTCATCTGTTGTGTGAATCTCACATGACCACACCAAGATAATGTAACTTCAACAAAAAGTTAAATGCAGCAACAACAAACGAATCTTAGTCACAACTTTGGCTCGTGCCTCACCGACATGCGCTGACACCGTCTGGAAGGTAGGAAATCAGTCAGGAAAACCGTAATCACCTGACAGTCCTACTGCTTTCCTACTTTTTAATCCCAGGGTTTTCAGACTAATTGTTCTCTTTGTCGCACGCAGCCGACCTGTTCGACATCCTGCTGCCCATGCTGAACATTTACCAGGAGTTTGTGCGGAACCACCAGTACAGTCTGCAGGTGCTGGCCAACTGTAAGCAGAACCGAGACTTCGACAAGCTGCTGAAACAGTACGAGGCCAACGCCGCCTGTGAGGGGCGCATGCTGGAGACGTTCCTCACGTATCCCATGTTCCAGGTCATAACAACAGTGCATGGGACGCGCGCACAGTGACATCTAACTGCTCATTTAATCTTTTTATGCAAGACACCGGTGTCTTGCTAATCAACACACTTGTATTTGTGCACGTTTGTGTATGAAAGTGTGTTTTGTTGATATTCTAGATTCCACGCTACATCATCACTCTACATGAGCTGCTGGTGCACACGCCTCATGAGCACGTGGAGCGCAAGAGCCTGGAGTTTGCTAAATCCAAACTGGAGGAGCTGTCAAAGTAGGTGTTCCACCAGATGTGCTGGGAAGTAAGGCTGCTGCTGCCGATGATGACGAGGATTGTTTGTGTTGTCAGGATGATGCACGACGAAGTGAGTGACACCGAGAACATCAGGAAGAATCTGGCCATAGAGAGGATGATTGTGGAAGGCTGTGACATCCTGCTGGACACCAGCCAGACCTTCGTCAGACAAGGTGAGCCTCCTCCACCACTCCCGTCTCGGTTTTATTCCAGTTCTCCGTCACCTCTCACTCCTGCCTCTGTCCGTGGCCAGGCTCACTCATCCAGCTGCCGTCCAGCGGTGAGCGGGGCGTGCTCAGTAAGGTCCGCCTGGGCTCCCTCTCGCTGAGGAAGGAGGGCGAGCGGCAGTGCTTTCTGTTCACCAAACACCTTCTCATCTGTACCCGGACATCTGGAGGAAAGCTTCACCTACTCAAGGTCAGTCAGGAAACAGTAAGACGTTCAGCACAAGGTTGTTTAGCTGTTCATTATGTAAAACAAAGGGCGGATCAACACAGGCCTCTGGTTTCAGACTAATTGTGAGGAGACAAAGTCATGCTCATGTGTCCTTGTGGTAACCTGATCAAACTTGAGCGCAGACGCCTTCTCTCCTCAGCACATGAATGTGGAAGCTGGTTTCTCATGTCAAGCTCTGCACATACCTCGTTTATCTTTAAATAATTTTACTGAGTGTCTCATGGTGTCAGATGTCTTCAGTCCTAATAATACGACACTAACCTCTGCAGCTGCCCTCGTGGAGCATATTCAACATGATCACTACTCTCACATGGTTTGTTATACAACACAGCTGGCGTTAAAGGAGCGTCTGCTCACCAGTAGCACAGTGAAGCAGCGGGTCCCTGCTGCGTTTGTCCACCTGCCTGCACCACTGAATTTATTTTCAGGTTTGTTGATTGCACCGGACAGTGATATTGACTCTGGGTGTCCTCCTTTTCCCCCCTCCCTAACAGCAAGGAGGGACCCTGTCTCTGATAGAGTGCACTCTCAATGAAGAGCTCGACACCAGTGACGAGGACTGTGAGTGTCTCTGTACCAAGTCATATCTGATCCAGCTTCTCTTGTCTGAACCTCAACATGTGTTGTTGTATGTGCTGATTCCTGCAGACAGTGCAGCGGGTCAAGGCTTCAGCCACCTGGAGTTTAAAATAGTGGTGGAGCCCCCTGACGGCCAGACCTTCTCCGTCCTCCTCTTGGCTCCTTCTCGCCAGGAGAAGGCTGCGTGGACCAGCGACATCAGCCAGGTGAGAAGACCAGTTTAGAGCAGCTGTCTGGTCCTAGACGTTGGATTACAGAGAACTGACAGGCTCATGTTTCTCTGCTCTGCATCTTAGTGCATCGATAACATTCGATGTAACGGCCTGATGACCAGCGTGTTTGAGGAGAACTCCAAAGTCTCTGTGCCGCACATGATCAAGTAAGAAAAGAGAATAGTTCATGGTCTGACAAATGTCCAGATGTGAACATTTCAGACTGTAGCAGCGAGGATGACTTTTCATCTCTGTATTTTTTGTCTGAAGTGTTTTGGTTAAGTAAGTTAGTGATGCATGTAACAAGTGTAACTGAAATCTGGAAACATTGCAAAAAAAAGAGCAAAAGATGAAAATACAGATAGACACAATATCAGAGTTTACTACTGTGGAGTTAAAGACTCATATCGTTGAGATATAGTGAAGGCCTATTCTACATATTGTATTGTCAACACGAACACATTAAATCATTATTAAAGCCATCAGTGGCCACATGTTCACCCATTTTTAAGGATTCACATTTTCAGTAGGGTCACTGGAGGTGAGAGCAGAGTGGAGGTCAGGTAGATATGAAAGACTAACAGAACGTTGGTTTGGTTTGTTTCACTCAATTTTTTTGACAATAAAAAAAGAATATCACCAGCTTTATGCTTTAACTAATGATGGGAACTGAACAGGATATTTTTCTCTTCGAGGTCTGATGCCCGACTGCATAAAGACGACGTCGACATTTGCTTCAGCAAGACTCTGAACTCCTGCAAAGTCCCACAGATCCGATATGCCAGCGTGGAGCGTCTGCTGGAGCGACTGACGGACCTGCGCTTCCTCTCCATAGATTTCCTCAACACCTTCCTCCACACCTACAGGATCTTCACCACCGCTGCCGTGGTCATTGACAAGTTGGCCGACATCTACAAGAAGCCGTTCACCTCCATACCTGTCAGGTACGTGTCGCTGCTTCCGAGCGTTGATTCCATTGGTTTGCGCACATTCATCCATTCTCGCTGTGTGGCAGCCTGCGCTACCTGTTCTCGCTCACTGCACCTTGTCGCTCTAATCTCATTATTCCCCTCCTGTCTTGATCTGTCACGGTCCCAGGATCGAGCAGCTTTCATACGACCGTCTGTCCATCATGTCGCTCTGTCCTGACTACAGTCTGAAGATCACACAGCTTGCACTGGACCAGTCCAAGTAAATACCATCAGTAGGCTGCTGATTCGCTTGTACCAGTGTTTGTCAGAGGCAAAGCTACAGAGCTCTCCTCCTGTCTCTCAGGTCTCTGGAGCTCTTATTTGCCACCAACCAAGGCGTCTGGGGAACCGACCCCTTGAGCAACAAATCCCCGAGGTTGTGCCGCAAGTTCTCCTCTCCTCCTCCTCTCTCCATCCCCTCTCACGCCTACTCCCCCGTCCGCTGCCGTAAACTCTCCCTCAATTCCCCAGTCAGTGTGAAGGCAGGAGCCTTGGACCTGTCCACCACCCCCGACCCCTCTACAGCCAACTCCCCCACCTCTAGTCACTGCCCATCCATCTCCTCTCCACCTCCCAGCTCAACCAAGGCCCCCTCCGGCTTTTCTTCCCCTCCACCCACCACCACTCGCTCTCCCAACCTCCCACAGGCCTGTGGGGTGTCCTCACCACCTCACGTCTCCACCAAGGCCCCGCTGGACCTCAGCTGTGGTCCCAGCTCCCCAGAGCTGAGCCCAGCTGCAGAGGAGGACGTCGGCGGAGAGCTGCCTCGCATCGACGCCTTCTGTGGGAAGCTGAGGAGAAGCATCCGCAGGGGTATGTGTCTGCAACATAAGCATATGATCCACCCTCTCAGTCCGATGTGACACACACACACACACACAGTTTCAAAACAGGTGAATGCATCAGGTTTAAATAGCTTATCTCTAAGAACCAGATGGTGGCGTGCCAACTCAACCAGACCAGGAACAAGAGACCTACAGTGAGGAACAGAAGTATTTGAACACCCTGTGATTTTGCAAGTTCTCCCACTTAGAAATCATGGAGGGGTCTGA
>NW_018128319.1:157651-168277 GCF_001952655.1 Monopterus albus
AATTTTTTTTTTAATTCTGTCTCTCAGAGTGGGAATGCACCTACAATGTGAATTTCAGACCCCTCCATGATTTCTAAGTGGGAGAACTTGCAAAATCGCAGGGTGTTCAAATACTTCTGTTCCTCACTGTAAATGGGTCAGGAGTAACTGTGCTCTTCACCATCTGCCTCCAGATGACAGTCTGCCCACTGTGAAAACGGCAGCAGAGCGGTAGGTCAGACAAACTGGAGAGGAGAGACAGAGAGCCACTGTCATGGCAGCCAGCTGGACTACGTAAAAGGACAATGACGTGTAGAATGAGGGAAAGCGAGAGTCCTCCAGTAGCACTCAGAACCCAGCAGCTGTGGACACACAGGTCCACAGACACACTGTGTAGCAGGCGCTCACATCTACAGGTTCTACTGTTGTTAGATTTTGACCCAAGTGCACAGTGTGTGTGTTACTGACTTGTCACGGTGTATTAAAACATTTTAGATGGGATGTATTTGCCTAACTAACGTATCTTCTCTCACAGCTGTCCTGGAGTCGGTGTCGCTGGACAAATCCATCCCTGACTCTCCAGCCAGCAGCGAGCCGAGTGACACGTCTCCCTGCCGCTCCCCTTTGACACCGAGGCACCTCCGCTACAGACAGATAGGAGGTACAGCGAGTACAAACACACATCTTTACCATGCATATACTGTAGATCAGGCATGTGCTGCTCTGCCTGGGGTCTTCGGGGCTGTTTTCGATGTCTGCTGCGCTTTGCAGTCACACCAGGAGAGAACTCTCGTTGCACCATGTCACTGGCTTCAGCATTGGCTATTGCCACTGCGGCAGCTGGACATGGCAGCTCCCAGGGTGAGCACGGCAAGATGCACGGCACAGGAAGACAAATGTTGTTGTGCTGTAACTTCTGCTGTTCTATAATTCCAGCATCACAATGAAATGGCACTGAATCATCAGCGGTAAAGCGTTAACCTTTAAAACCCGCCGTCCCACAGGGTCTGGTCTTGCTACTTCAGGTGTGTGTCGACCTAGACGCTGCTTGAAAGCTCCAACTTCTCTGATCCTGTTTCTTCTTGTAAACATGCAGAGAGCTTAGTGCAATCAAGTACAAGGCCTCAGACTTTCTGTTGTTACTTGTTTAATCTCTCGTGTTTGTTCCTGTGTAACTTTGGTTCAGTATCTGAGTTTTTGTTGTGAGCAGTAATTATGTTTTGGACCATTACAGGCTTAAGCACAGAAGCAGGTGATGTCAGGTGAGGGGTCTGAAAGCTGTTTCCTGGTCTGTTCTAAATTATTTTTCTCCTCCTAGGCTTCAGTAATTCTGAGAAAGCCTGTGACAAAGAATTCATCATCCGCAGAGCTGCAACCAACAGAGTCCTCAATGTGCTGAGACACTGGGTTTCCAAGCACTCCCAGGTGAGTCCACAGCCTGGATGTGCCTGTGGCAGCAGGCGACACCTCAGTAGACGTGGGATGTCCAGAATCTTTCTCCAGTTAGTTGAGAGCCAGAATGTTAAGCCTCTGCTTTTAGCCTTGATGCTCAAGTTAAGGAAAGTGTTCAGTCCTGTTTCTTCACTGAGGAAATATCACTACTCTTTTTTTAATCCTCTGACCTGGAGAAAGTCGTCCACACTGGTACCCCTTCAGGTTTTTAACTGTAGCTCCAGTTAAAGTTGTCTTTCCCGTCTGCAGCTGGTTCAAAATGCAGAAGTGAGGATTTTAATTAATTAAAAAAAAATGCGATCAGGTCTTGGCCTCTCTGCGGTAACTACTTGTTCACGTAAGAATTACTTTTAAACTTTAACTAAAAACAATCAAGGCTGAGTAGCTTCTTCGTCAGTTGTTTCTGAATTCGTCACCCCCTATGAGCTGAGGGGCCGTGTGTGGCGCTGTGGCGAGGATCTGGCTGTTGAGACCGAGGTTGGTAGCCAGAGGCGACGGAGCCTCGGCTGTCCCCAGATGAACTCAGGCTCTCCACCTCAGTATCAACCCGTCTGAGTACTACGCAGATAAACTTTTTACTGTATAATCCCACCTATCTGTGTACCCACGATAAACAGGCTTTTCTCCATCAACCACTGAATGAGTCCTGACACTTTACAGGAGTCAGAACACCTGAGCGAGTCTGTTGTCGTGTCGGTTTCTGTTGCCATCACCCCCCATGTGTCTCCTCCCCTGATGGAGGTGCTCTTTGTCCTGCGTGGCTTGTCTCCCACTCAGGCAACATGCAGAAAGGTCAGCCTCCTCCCCAGGGACACTAGAAGGACTCTGCATGTAAGATTATATAAGATGCTATTTTTACACCTGGCTGCTGTAGCCTGGAAAGTGAGTGGTCCTATGGGTAAACAGGGTTCCAGGTCTGTATGAGCAACATCAGCTACGAGTGTCACGGGGCAAACAACTGCTAATGTAAACAGCTGTTAGCAGGGAAACTGAGTTTTTCTTGAAAAAGATCAAACGCTGGTGAAAAACGGTCCTACTGTTATTGATACATATACATTTCTGGTCTTTGACATTAATAAGATTTTAATTTGGTTCCACTTTAAATTACTGCCTGTAAATTACAGTGTGAGTACAGTACACGAGAGGTGTACTGCTGTTTTTGTCGTACATGATTCATTTACTGTACATAGACAAAAGTGAGAATCAACCATCCGGTAAAAACATCCACTAGAGGGCGTCCTCCTCATGTGCACCACAGTCTGTGCAGCTGCCAACATCACAGGGACAAAGTTTGGGGACTTTTGCATATTTATCATGTTAATTATATATTTTAAAATGTGTATCAAGCACAATATCTTTACACCTGAATTAGTTTGAATCTCTTTCTACAAGTGTATAATTCCTCCATCTTGGCAGTAAATGTGTTTGTCCCTCAGGACTTTGACATAAACAGTGAGCTGAAGACAGGGGTGATCAGTCTGTTGGAAGATGTGCTGCGAGATCCAGACCTGCTGCCGCAAGAGAGGAAAGCAACAACCAACATATTAAGGTACGTTTGTCTACGTGGACACACACACACACACACAGCACTGATTTACTCCTCTGTTGGAAACAGTTGCTGTGTTTTCTGTGTGCCTGTGGCTCCTGTTACCTCTGGCTTTACAACCTGCTACAGAAACAAAGTTTACTGACTTACTCGCGCCGTGGACACGTGTAACAGTGTGTTCCCTCGTCAGTGCCCTTTCTCAAGAGGAACAAGATGGTGCTCAGCTGAAGATGGAGGACATACTACAAATGGTCAGTGTTGCTGTCACACAGTATTAAACAAGAGATTTCATTATGGATTTTACTCAAAGTTTGTCCTGAGAACGTTTTTAAGCACTGGTTGAAGTAACGTATCTCCTGGTTATGGAACAGAAAAGCTGTCCCCTACTGCACTTCATCGTGGTAAGAATAATGTCGTTGTTATGAGGAAGACTCTCCCTTACTGAAAACACCCACTGTACTTGTGCTGAACTGTCATCACCAGCTAGAAGTGGACTCCCACTCTTTACTTAGTGCTTGTGGCACCGTAGTTTCTATAAAGTAGCTTTTGCTGTACACATTAAAATAAAGTGGATCCAGTACATGTTTGTGTTTTACAGGTGGAGAGTCCTAGAACAGAATATTTCGAGTTTCTCTCAGCCATGGAGCTGGCAGAGCAGATCACACTGCTGGACCACATTGTGTTCAGGAGTATCCCCTACGAGTGAGTACAGCGCCCGCTACAGCGCCCGCTACAGCGCCCGCTCACACCTCCACAGCCAAAGGTCGTTCCAAACTGCAAACTGTTAGGGATGTGATAAGCAGCTTCTAAGTGTAGGTAAAATTTGGTACATTTCCAAATACTTTCCTGGACAGTTTCCTAGAAACAACATCGTAATGTCGTACTAATTATAGGGAAAGTAAATACTGTATTCAGTTGGTATTCTTAGATTAACAATAATAGCAAACTGTATTTAAACAGTAGTCTTCTAAACAAAGTTACAGAATAGTTGAACCACGATGAAAACATTCAAGATAAGATCATTCCATTAAAACTAATACAAAAAAATCCACCAGTAACATAAGATAAACACATTAGTAATTAAAAAAACCATTGGTAAGTCCCAGTGGTAAAGACACATTAACTGTATTGTAGCTACAGTTTGCTGCTGCAGCAGGTGTTTCTGTTATTTTGTCCATTTATATCAGAAAGGCCAGGCAACAAACAGAAACACCTTTAGTGTAACACAATTCATTTGGATGGCAGCGCAAACTGCAGCCTCCACAGTGAGCACACGGTCCGAGCACCACCCAAACACCGTCAGCAGGAGGATTTACTGCTGGACTTTTGGATCAGACTGACTCAGCTTGAGACGAGTGTTCCTAATAAACTGACCACTGAGTGTAATGGAATCAACTTTCCTCCAGTTATTTTCATGCTAAACAGCAGCTTCACCTCAACAGTGTGTCTACTGAAAATGTGTTCAGAATCAAATGTCATTTGCAGCAAAGAATCCTGGGAAATCCCAGGAAAAGAGTGATATTCCCAGGCACTTAAAAATCCGAGTGACCCTAGTCTGACAGACTCGGTGTTCTGTGTGCTGCAGGGAGTTCCTGGGTCAGGGCTGGATGAAGGTCGACAAGACAGAAAGGACTCCGTACATCATGAAGACCAGCCGGCACTTCAATGACGTAAGACCAAACATTTTCACACTGAGCGTGAACCCGTGCCAGAGCGTGCACTGCAATCTGCAGGGTCACGAGGACGTGAATTAGCTGTCAGAGAGTTTGTGGCTGAGCCTGCTCTTCCTTTATTAGACCAGCTTCGTAGAACATACAGACTCGGTGTGATGGCGTGTCTGGATCTCTGATCTGTATTGATATCATGCTAAATACCGATACTGTAATATCAGATTCCCTGACACAGTACAACATCTAATACATCTCTCAATATTGTAATATCAGATTCCCTGACACACAGTACAACATCTAATACATCTCTCCAATAACTGCATGTCCACAAAGGCACAGTGGCTCCTGTAGTTTGTACCAGTGTAGGTGTACTAGTTATTAGAAACACAAACTATCGTCCCCAAATGAGGTTTTAACTAGGTGTACCTAATAAACTGAGAAATCAGTGAAGCATACGTTTCCTTTTTATCTCCTCCCTGTCGACCTCGTGCTACAGATGAGTAACCTGGTGGTGTCTCAGATCATGACCTACCCTGATGTGGGCTCCAGGGCCAGCTCCATAGAAAAGTGGCTAGCAGTGGCCGACATCTGCCGCTGCCTCAACAACTACAACGGAGTGCTGGAGATCACCTCGGCTCTTAACCGCAGCGCCATCTACAGGCTGAAGAAGACCTGGGCCAGAGTGTGCAAACAGGTTGGCATCTGTTCTCCAAACAGCTGGTTTAAAAGCTTCTCTCTCCCTCCACAAAGCTGTGTGACGTCTCTGTTTTCTAGACGAAGGCGCTCCTAGACCGGCTGCAGCAGACGGTGTCCTCAGAAGGGAGGTTCAAGAACCTCAGAGAGACGCTGAAAAAGTAAATACAGCCATAGAGCGATGAATGAGTAAACCCAGTTCTTTAATAGCTGCCTAATGTTTGCACTGTGTGTGTAGCTGTAACCCTCCGTGTGTCCCGTACCTGGGCATGTACCTCACTGACCTGGCTTTCATTGAGGAGGGAACGCCCAACTTCACCGAGGAGGGCCTGGTCAACTTCTCCAAGATGAGGATGGTAAAGATTATCTTCCTCTCCTGCTCCTGTTCTTTTTAAATGAGTCCTAATTCACTGTTTGCTAAACAGTGGCCGTGCAGTTCTAGTTTCCCAGACGTAACTAGGCAGGCCTGCCGTTTCTGCACATGTGCACAGGACTGCTGTGAGAAGCATAGGCTACTCTGTGTTTAGAGTCTTGTGCCTTAGCTGGAACCAGTTTAACTCCAGATCGCTTCTGTCCTGAACGTCTCTTGTAATTTTCGCCTGAGTAAGTGGAGTTTGTGTAGTCAGTTTGCCTATAGGTGATAAAATCTGCCTGCAGAGATGCTAGAGATGAGGCGCTGATCTTGTCTCCCTCTGTCTGAGCTCTGTGTCACACTTTAAAAATGACTGGGAATTTTAATGGTTATCACTTTATCTACTCGTGGGCAAGAATGCAAATCTTGACAGGTGCAGAAACGGCCACCAAGAAGAGCAGGGCTTAAGGTGTACTGTGCACTAGGGCTGCTGGGCTGGTATATGGATATTATTTGGGTGGGATGACTAATTAAACAGGGTCTGTTTAAGTCTGGCTCAGTTGGTGTTGACAGCAGATCAATGATCAGTGTGTATGATACAACAGTCTAGTCCTCTGGTCCAGGTGCTGCCAGTTGTTCTCAGACGTCTTAAAACCTGTCTGATACTTGCACTGACTGTCGAAGACTAAAAGTCTGTTAGAGTTGGTGGAAACGGCCTTAATGTGAGGTGTCCTGTCATTCAGCTTCGTTAGTCCACTATCTCTGCCTCTGCCTCCTCAGATTTCTCACATCATCCGGGAGATTCGTCAGTTTCAGCAAGCGCCGTACAGGATAGAGCACCAGCCCAAGGTGTGCACAATGAAATGCCTTTAAATCCACTGTCTTTACTGTTGATGAACCTTATTACTCACACAGACTCCTCGTCTCCTGTCCATCCTCCAGGTGACTCGGTTCCTCCTGGATAAGACACTGGTGATGGATGAAGACACCCTGTATGAGCTCTCACTCAAGATGGAACCCAGAGTAGCACCTGGCTAATTATAGCTGTAATACACAAACAATTAGACAAAGGCAGGATATAACTGTTCTCCAGCTAACAGTATAAACACAGAGAAACTGGGAATCAATACAACTTGATTCTTTTTTAGTGAAGCAGAGGTTGTTAGGCCAGTTGACACTCAGGAGAAAATGTGCCTTGTTGAATCTGATGTGTATATGTAGTAAACGGAGTGACCTGTATAATACGCAGCTCTGCCATAAAATCAGACAGTTATGACTGTAGGGACGTCTTGGCTTCTCACCATGGCACTAGAAAGTAAAACGCTGCTGCTGCCACACTGTAAATACACAACAGCCTGCCTCACTAGTCCTGCACATGCACACTGTCAGGGCCTCTGCTACGTGGAGGGTTTGTACAAGGCCCCGGGTTTGCTGGTGATAGGAGGATGCACCATGCAGCACCAGTGGAAACACCCACCAGCCTCCATGAGGTTCGGCCTACAGACACGCGCACTAAACACGCACTAAACACGCACTAAACACCAGTAACGGGCTAGTGACAGCTCAGTTAGTTTGTCTGTTAACACTGTTACCATGTTGATGCCCTCAGGATGTTGGCTCAGGCTTCGCATCCACATTTGACCTCCTCCAAAACATTTGTTGTGGTGCATGTTACAGAAAAAGTCTAGTTTCCACACATTTCAGATCTGAAATCCAAGATTTGTCTCGACAACCAAAATCATTTGCTACAAATGGCGTCTTCTCAGGTTTAAACATTTCATCTTCATGTCGGCTCTTTTTTAAAGGTTTAAAGGTGCACGCCCTTGTCAACGTGATCAGTTTATCATAATCAATTTGAAACCTTGTTGACTGTATTAGTAAAACAGTAACTAGCACTGTTGATTTGTATTGATGCCATAAGTTTAGTCTAGTGACATTCTTTACATCTGTCCTTCAGACTGAGAAGACCCCTGTAGGTGACCGTTACCTGAGGGTTTTTTTAAGCTTTGTTAGTTTTGGCCTGTTGCTGATGTCAGGAGCCTTTTACGCTTTAACTCATTAATGTAGACAACCCCTGCTTTCTCACACTGCTGTGTACAGTCTCACTGTTGGATGTTTTCCATTCATTTCTCTGTGTAACATACAGATATTTACACACTCCAGGCTTGAAAATAAAAGCAAACCAAAAGAGTGAATTATAATGTAGTTACAAATTGTTATAGTAGCTTTAGGGACAGTTATAACGAGGCTGGACAACAGCAGCAACATGTGGACCTGTTAATCTACAAACGAAGAATAAGGTGTGTGTCGACAGGCACATGTAGAAAACGAGAAGCACAATAAACCTGTCAGAATGAAAGGACAAAGGGGAAATAGGCAGGTGTTTTGGTTAATGACTACCTGTTTATACAATATAGATCTTTATTTTAGGTGATAGTTGATGAATATTCGAGTTGGGATTTCAGTTTAGTGATTTTTCAGTCTTGGTATATAAACTTATGTTGGTTATTATCAGCTTTGACAGTAGTTTTGTATTTTTTTAGAGTTGCTCCTGTTTTTGTGGAAAACTAAGAAGCTAGGATCCAGAAAAGAATGTGACATGTTTTGATAATGAATCAAAGCAAATCTGTTTTTTTTTAAAGATGTTTGAATGTAAAAAATACATTTCAAGACTTTTGTAACAATAGTTTGCAATAAAAGTCATTTGTAAAGTACAGTTATAACTGCAGTGTCAGTAATATAACATGCATATAGTTATTGAGTCAGCAGATTGGTGCAGCAGCCACTTGTGTGACAGTCGACCATCACGGTCAGAAGACTGACTGTGGAGTGAGGCCGCGTCTCTAACCAGCCAAATGTAAATACAGGAGACACAACCAAGTACAGAAGTGCTCTGGTAATACAGAGACACTGCAAAAACACATCCAAACAGAGAAACGCAGATGCAGGAAAGACGACAAACTGGTGCAAACATCTTCCCTGATGTGTTCCTGTGCTTCTGGAGGTGGTGGAGCTGCCAGGGTCACCACAGGGAGAGGGTGGAGCAGGAGATCACATGTGTGGCTGCAGCTGAACACATCAAGGTCAAACAGTGACAGCAGACCCTCAGTTAATCTGGGCTCAGTGTGAGTGGGCTGTGCTGCTGTGGCTCATGTTAGTGGCCTTCTATTGGTTTTTAACAGTCTGTTCCTGAACTCCCGATTGGCCTCTGGGTTTGAATTCCACATGAAGGGGAAGGGCCCCCTGGGTAAGGCTCTGTAGTAGCAGACCTTCAGCCAGGAGGCACAGCAGCTAACTACAGGTACCGTACCTTTTCTTATTCTCCTGCACAAAGGCCCTGCTCGCTTCCAGCACTAACATATAACATCTCAGGATTTATATAAAGTCATTTGTTCTGAAGAACGACCATCTTTTCAGATGCTTCTCTAGTTTCCCAGTGCCAGGTTTACCAGTACCTTTGTAACTTGATTCATGGAGCTAAAAGCTTTGCAGGCATACGTCTCCAAACAGCTTTGACCTCTCCCGTGTCCTACGGAGAGGACGAAGCTGCTCTTATGTCCAGCACGTACTCCCTCAGAGTTAAAAGGTCACAGTGGTCGGGGAGGGGAGGCTGATCCCAGGTGTGTAGTGGTTTCTGTGTAATCTATGCGATCCACAGTGTCGGACAGCAGTGGGGGGCTGTTGGACCATTGAGCCAGGGATTTGATTTCTTCTCTGTACTTTTACCTTTTTCCTGACCTCCCTCTCTTGTTCCTGACTGTATATCATTAGTTCTGCTGCCCTCTTTCGCTCTGGCTTGGCCTCAGAGGGTCTGGTCTTGTGACCAGTTCAGAATGTCACTGCGTTGTGAGCCAGAGACGAGTCTTGGCAGCACAGCTGCTCTCCACTGATCTATAAATAATAAGAATCCTGTCATTACTGTGTGAATATATGTACTCCTCAGTTATCAGGTCAGGTGAGTGCAGGAGCTACGTTCACTCAGATACTGTACTGTTTACTGTATAAATTTGACTTTCTATTTTCTGCTACTTCATACTTCACTACATTTCAGATGCAAATATCGTACTTTATACTGCACTACCTGTATTTGATCGATAATCTACTAGTAATGTGAAATGTGTCATTCTGCACCTGACTGTTTTTGATCCTTTAAGTAAACTTTTGAATGAGGGACTTCTGCTTGTAGAGTATAATGTAGAGTAATGCTGTGCTCCCAGCTTCCCTCTATATTAAGACAGTGTCATGGACGCTACCCACTGTCTGGGGGACGAGTGAGAACATGACCTTCCAGCAGCAACACTTTAATTATTAAACCAAATTTGGGTCTTAAATTGAAATATTAAATCTGACATTTAGATAATATTAATCTGGAATGTGTGTGTGGGGGGGCACTGACACTGGCTACGTACCAGACCTGCTGCATTAATACAAAGAGAAAAGAAACACTAATGCCGGGCTCCATTATTTTTGTTTTAGTTGTGTGTTACTGAGCCTCAGACTTTAAGCGCCATGAAGAAACTGTCTTTTCTCCGATTTTCTCTCCAGCTCAGACAGACTTACCCAGCAGCACAAAGATGGCGAGCTCTTTCACACGTCTGATTTCCAGGCGCAGCACAGCTGCGCTGTTAGCCAGCTTGGGAGCTGGGACCATGGCAACTGGTTGGTTACTGAGTGAAAACCGTTCCCTGGCTGCTCAGGCGAGGAACAAGCTGTATCCTCCCAGGCAAGGCAACGTGAACACTGCTACACAAGGCACTGAAGGAATGGATGGTGCAAAATAAAAAGAGGTCTCTGGCTGCAGACAAGATGGTGGATTGCAATCAACATTTACACACCGTCAACCTCAGCCAGAAGTGGCCAGATTTTTACAGAAGTTGTGTTACGGTTAGGATTAAATTCAACCCTAAATCCTAATCTTCAACTTCTGAAGTGAA
>NW_018128319.1:168373-170054 GCF_001952655.1 Monopterus albus
AATATGAGGAGCAGACAAAAGAGGTCCGCTGTGAGTCGGTGAACAGGCCGAGCTCTAGAATTATCACCCTTGGCAACAGAAACTGACAACGTGCTTTGCATCACTCGCACATGAAGAATGATTCATTGCTTTGTTTCCACAACAGCAGCAGCCGAGAGGTGACCTCAGTTTAAACAGTCAGTTTAGAACTCAATGTGTTTAAAAGGGAAAGTGACCTCCCAGAAGAGCGGAGCATCGATTCTGAGGATCACTCTGACCATGTGACACATTAGCAGTGAATATCTGAGTATGAAGAAGCTGCTGCCACTCGCAGGTTTCATCTGTGTTACATTCTCATTTGTTCACAACTGTCTTGTCTTTACCGCTCTCTGAGACTGGAGTACAGACTCCAGTCACCCAGAGGCCCCAGACCCCCAGGTTCACTTCGCATCATACATACATCATACATCACTTGATTAATCGTAACTTTGTGAAAGCTGCACCAATAAAGTGCAATATCAATATTGGTTCTAAGTCGAGGTTTTAGGGAGTCGAGTCTCAAAACAGCTGAATCCAAGTCAGATCTCAACCTAATTTTGTGACTTAAAGCTGAAAAGCCACGTCGTCACTGCTAGTTGGAGCATCAGAGCATTAGGGTGCAGTCACCTCTGCTAATTCCTGCTCTCCTGTAGCTCTGACTACCCCGACCTGAGGAAGCACAACAACTGCATGGCGTCGGCTCTGACTCCGGCTGTTTATGCCAAACTGCGGGACAAGGTCACCCCCAACAACTGGACCCTGGACCAATGCATCCAAACTGGAGTGGACAACCCCGGACACCCTTTCATCAAGACGGTGGGCTGCGTGGCTGGCGACGAGGAGAGCTACGAGGTAAGAGAGGTCAAAGGTCACAGTCTGTCTCTGTTTCTGTCTCCTAAACTTAAATCAGTGAATCAATGTCTGCTTTGTGCAAGGAAGTGATTTCTACTGGGAGGTGAGGCGTGTCCCCCTCACCTCTAGTTTTAGAAGAGATCTCTGATGTACATCTCTAAATTACCTTCAGTTATTACTGTGCACTCAGAGTAGTGAGCGTAAGGAGCGACAGTCCTTAGATGAGTTTCATTTGCCCTGGGTTTTGCCTGTCAGGTTACAGGTCTGTCAGTTTGCCCTCTGTGAGTAAAGGTTTTATGCAGCCTGAATATGAAGACTGTATACAGGACTCAGGGCTGAATCTTACTTCACACCTTGTGTGAACGTTTAGTTTACACACATTTAATCAAAACACTGGAACCGAGCATCAGTAAAAGACAGGACGAGTCTCTGCTGCATCGTGGATGTGAACACTAAACCTGGTCTCAGGTTCAAAGTCTGGTTTTGATTCTGGAAATCACATTCTTTGTTATTTTTGCACCTTTGACTTCAACCCTACATCTCTTCAGGTGTTTGCTGAGCTCTTTGACCCCGTCATCAAAGACCGGCACAACGGCTACGACCCCAGAACCATGACACACCCCACTGACCTGGATGCCTCTAAGGTGCTGACTCCACAACACCCCATCGCTGCATTATCCATCTGCCTACTGTCCCTGCATGTGCAGCAAGAAACAGTGTTTTCTTTCCTTGTGGCCAGATAACCCAGGGCATGTTCGATGAGAATTATGTTCTGTCCTCCCGTGTCCGGACCGGCCGCAGTATCCGCGGG
>NW_018128319.1:170097-182744 GCF_001952655.1 Monopterus albus
GGTGGGCGGGTGGTTGTGATGGCTCTGGCCGGGCTGAAGGGAGACCTGGCTGGACGTTATTACAGTCTGGGAGAAATGACAGAGAAGGAGCAGCAGCAGCTCATTGACGTGAGTTACTGGCGGCTGGTTTCTGTGTTGGAGGACCAACATATTCAACCCACAGGTTTTCTTATGTCTCGGTCTGTGAAGTCCTTTATCCTCTCCACTACAGGTGTGTAGTTTCCTCCAGTGGTGGAAGAAGTAAAAGTAGCAAGTAAACATCCTGCGTTCACTCTACATGAGTTAAAGTACAAAAGTATTACCAGAATATGTACTTACAATATCAAGTACTGATTGGCCATTAAAGAGTTCCTGAGGCCCAAGACGACATGTTGTGGATGCAGGTTATTGTCTTATAAAACAAGATTTAACAGAGAAGCTTTTCAGGATTTGGGCAGCTCTCCTGACCACAGTGCTCACCTGAGCAGGTCTAATCAGAAAACACCTGTGTTTGTGAGCAGAGCCTTTCATCTGGAATAATACTTTATCAGCATATGTTTTGTATGTAAAGTCACAGACACTACCGCTAAAGCTGCCCTGTAAATGTAATGGAGTAGATTGAAAATAGTCAAGTACCTAAAAAGGTGCTTAGCTTCTCTACTTGAGTAAAAGTTTCTTTCCACCACTGGTATAAATTATGGACAAGTCCTCCTCTTCCTCTCTGACATCCCTCACCTCTGTGTTCTTCTTCAACCTGTCTCTGCCTCCCACGCCTCCACCTTCAGGACCACTTCCTGTTTGACAAGCCTGTCTCTCCATTGTTGACATGTGCCTTTATGGCCAGGGACTGGCCAGACGCCAGGGGCATCTGGTAGGGTCTGTTCAGCTCTACTGCATGTCTGCAGTGTGACCTTTTAGACCTTGACATGCTCGTTCATGTCAACGATAACAGTGAAATATTTCATCTTTGATATTTTCTGTATCCTGGGAAGCCCAGTAGAGGCTGTTTATGATGCAGGTCGGTGGCTAAACCCACAGGAAATATTGGTGTGTGTGTGTTTTCCATTTGGTGTGAATTGTCTGTTACAAATGCACAAATTGATTCTGCACAGACAAGCAGCATGAAATATGAAAGTGTCTATGACGGGTCCTTCATGGCCATTAGAGGTGGAAAGTAACTAAGTACATTTACTCAAATACTGTACAATTGTGAGGTTATTTGTACTTGAGTATTTCCATTTTCTGCTCCTTCATACTGTGACCTCACTACGTCAGAGACAAACCGTGTACTTTTTACTACACTACATGTACCTGATAACTTCAGGTCCACAATCAGATGAATCAAACCAAACCCAGTAGAACCATCAGACTCTATTGATCCCAGTAGGAAATCCACCAGCTACCCAGTAGGATGGAAAGTACTTCACAGTATAAGTATATAAGGTAGTTACCATCAGCTCCACCTTTACCAGCTGCAGCGTTAAAGTGATGGACACAGTAATTAGTCACTATGATCCAGTATCAGAGACGTTACTGGGACACGGGCCGTTCTGCAGGATGAGAATGTTACTTTTTGTACTCAAGTATATTTGTGTTTTAGTAATGTTTTGAATGCAGGACTTTGAGTATTTTTACACTGTGGTATTTCTACTGTCACATATACAATCGGAGTAGTTCTTCCACCACTGATGACCATGAGTCTAATGAAAGCTGTGCTTCACCTGCAGAGCTCTTTGTTCAGTTCCTTTAGCTGGTTCTGTGCAGGCACAACAATGAGAAGACCTTCCTGATCTGGGTGAATGAGGAGGACCACACCAGGGTCATCTCCATGGAGAAGGGGGGCAACATGAAGAGGGTGTTTGAGAGGTTCTGCCGAGGACTCAAACAGGTGCAGCGGAGCCTGTGAAGTTAACACAAGCATGATGCAGAGGCAGATCATTTTGATGACATATGGAGCAAACAGTAATGCAATCAGGATGTCGTCTGGTTGAACCACGCCATGAAACCTTGTCTAGACATTTGTCTTTCACTCAGGATGAATTGTAATCATTTTAGCAACCCCTCCATGTTTTTTCTTGCAACATCATCAGGATCAGGCCAAATATTTATTTTGTGTACTATACTTTATTTTATGACCAAATACCTACAAAACCTGCAGCATTCTCATCAGCTTCAATTGTAGTTTTAATGCTAATTAATGAGTGTTAGCATGCTAAGATGCTAAACTGTTCCAGAAACCATCAAACTGACTTGGATGATAAACATTATACCTGCTAAACATCAGCATTAGCATCTCATCTCGCTCACACTGGCATTTAGATCAAAATGTACTTAGAGAGTAACAGTGGTAGAGAAGAAGGTTGCCAGCTAGCAAACACAAATGTAAAGAATGCTAATTTAAAATATTTTAATGGCAAATTGTATTTTGTGAGGAACTGAATGTAGATATAACTTTTGTATGGTTGTGTGTCTCTAAATGTCAGATACTGTCTAGTATTTAGACAACCTTGAAAACTAAATTACTAAGCTTTCTTTGGCTACTTCCTTTTGGCAGCAATCTTTGAAAAATTATTAACATTTCCATTTGTGTCACTTTATATCAGTGCATCTAGTTAAAGGAACATTTACTGAAATTCTTAATTTTCCCTGGAAAACTTAGAATTCACAGAGGCACAGTTTTGACCGGACAGTGATGATGCATAGTGTGTGTGACAGCACAACTCTCGCCTTCTGTCATGTCATCCCACAGGTGGAGCATCTGATCCAGGAGAGAGGCTGGGAATTCATGTGGAACGACCATCTGGGCTACATCCTCACGTGTCCCTCCAACCTGGGCACCGGCCTCAGGGCAGGTGTGCACGTGCGCCTGCCAAAACTCAGCAAGGTAACACACATTGTCCCACTCACACCAGCCACTTTGTAGTTTTACATCCTCAGTGGGAACCAGTTAGTTTGGGACAGACACTGACATCAGAAGGTAGATGGACTTGCACATTGTTAGTTTGGGTCTTGATCTGTTGATAATAATGAAACATAGAACATCAACAGCATTTTTATTGAACTCCGTCTGCTGAAGAAGATCATGTGATACAACTGAAAGCTCCAGAACAACTGGAGCCATGTGATGAGACTGGTTTGCAACTACTGTTTACTCATAACCATATTGGAAAGTAACCGGTATATATTGAAATTCAAATCAATATTAATGTGTGTTTTTGCCCTCAGTGTTGGTGTTTCATTGTAGTGTTATAAAAGAGTGACAACACTTTGCAGGACCCACGGTTCTCCAAAATCCTGGAGAACCTGCGGCTCCAGAAACGAGGCACAGGAGGCGTGGACACAGCTGCCACTGGAGACATCTTTGACATTTCCAACAATGACCGTCTGGGCAAATCTGAGGTGAAGCTCACTCCATCGGATTAAAAAAAAAATCTTTCTTTGTTCATGTGACTTAGGAACTACAGTGTGTAACTCAGTCATGGTAACACACCTGTGTGGCACCTCAGGCTCATGAGAAACCAGTCGGAGCCTGGGTTGTTTTGGTTTTTTTTGCAGAAATGAACTTTGGTGTATTTTTAGGTGGAGCTGGTCCAGCTGGTGATCGATGGGGTCAACTACCTGGTTGAGTGTGAGAAGAAGCTGGAGAAGGGCCAGGATATCAAAATCCCACCTCCCGTTGCTCAGTTTAGAAAGTAAAACCGGACTGGTCACACCATCGTGTGCTAGTAGGTCAGCTCTCCACTCATGCGCTCTCCCAAACCAAGCCTAAGGAGGAGCCTCCGAACAGCGTCTGTCTGCTGCTGCAGAGGTGGTTGTCTCTTGATCCTTCCTACAAAGATTGTAAATCTTGCACATGAGCTGTAGTTGGGGGACTGTTCTACCTCAAGGTCAGGTCTTCACTGTAACCCCCATTTCAATAAAGCCCACAGTAGCGAATATTTCGACTGTATTTAACTGCATTTTCTTTGACATTTCAGTAACACTTCATAATACAGCCTATGATTTAGTGTCGTTTAGTAGAAAGGATCAGGGTTCAGTTAAATACTCAGTGTCATTTAGCAGAAAGGATCAGGGTTCAGTTAAATACTCATTGGTTCCTGCTGGTATTTAAATGTAGGGAGAGCAGGGGAATGTGAAAAGGAAAAGGGAGTAACAACTGGGCATTTTAAAGGAAACGAATGCTAACAGTCCTAAATATTTAGACAGTTACACATTTGGTTCTTCACCACATTCAGTTTGAAATAAGTTCAGGGACACTACATAAAGTCAGAGTCTTACAGCATCCACAGTTTAAAGTTGGTTCCTGATTTCATTGGTTCCTGCTGGTATTTAAATGTAGGGAGAGCAGGGGAATGTGAAAAGGAAAAGGGAGTAACAACTGGGCATTTTAAAGGAAACGGATACTAACAGTCCTAAATATTTAGACAGTTACACATTTGGTTCTTCACCACATTCAGTTTGAAATAAGTTCAGGGACACTACATAAAGTCTGATTTTTACAGTATCCACAGTTTAAAGTTGGTTCCTGATTCATACGGCACTGTCAAACTGAAACTCACAGGCTGCGTTACAGTCTTACTGCTCGCTTTTCTCTCACTTTCATTTATCTGTTATGTCAGCCCACTCCCTTTTCATAACAGGAACACTATTTAGTGATCTAGTCACATGTGTTTGACTGGTTTGCTAACCTTTTCTACTCCTGGTGCTTCACTATTTAGTGTCCTACATCTCTTAGGTGTTCAAGTAGACCGCGGACGGGGACTGATTTAACCACTCGCTGAACTTCACAGCCTGTGTAGAAGCTTTCATTTCTGCTTCTCCAGTTATTTGTTCAGGTTTTTCCTTTAACCCACCATAGAAAGTAGGTGTATCACCTGAAGATAAACACAGCCATACAGGTTTGATTAAGCTTCCATCAAAAACATTTATTCATTAATAAGCTGTGCTGCGCCTGCAGATGTATTACCACATACTGAGTGTTACAGTGTGGTCTGCTCTGAGCTAATGTATATGATGTATTGACAGGGACTGTTCTGTGACACAGGAGTCAGAGCTGTTTACTGTACACAACCACACTCTAGGTCAAACCTCTATTCTAACCAATCAGGGCTTTGCATACCTTATTAATACAAAAATGTTAACACCATAATTAGATGAACAAGTAAAATCAGTTGGAACAGCCTTGTATGTTTAACTTGTTTTAATGCCAAGGTTTAGTTCTCCATAAACTGAACAATCATTAACTGCATGTGCTTGAACTGCTTAGGAGAGGAAACTGAAGTGTCTCCAGAACCGTGTCTGACATCCAGTAGTTACATCATCACATAAAGACCCGCGTTCCCATGTAAAAATGAATATGTTGACTGGCCCTATGCACTTCCTGGCAGGCCAACAGAGGTGGAAGAACTGTAATTAAAGAAGGGATATTTGTCAAGATCTCAAAATACAGAAGAATGTTGCTGCATTTTTATAAATATCTTTGTTTACATGTGGATCAGTAACAATGTTCATATACTGCAACAGGTGATTTCACAGACTTCAGTGTATCCTCATGGAAAAGGAAACGAAAGCAAAATCAAGGCAGGGGATGAGAAAACGGAAAGCAAAGTTTAGACATCTGTACAGTCTCCATACACTAATGATTAATCAAAGAAAACATTCAACGTTGAAGCAGAACAGCACTTTTATTTCAGACATGTCACTTTCCAGGATGCCATCCCTGGCAATTCTCTATATTTTTGTAAAAAGAAATCGGTAGAAAGTGATTAACAAACCAAAAGGAGACACCTAGAGGCCAGAGCCTGCCTATTCACCAAAAAGTCCTGCTTTTTTTGGCAAAGTTAAACAGAAACACAAGCCTCTAAGGAGTGCTTGCAGAGTGCTAAAATAATGTGGGTACACGAGAACATGGCATCTCTTTAAAGACAACAGAGATGGGGCGGAAACAAAGGAGGAAAAACAGCGGTGAGGGTCAGTGTTTTCGTCAGTCCACAGGTCGCTTTTCGCTGTGTTTCTTTGTAAACTCCTCGGCGTTCTTCATGAACTTGGCGCGGTCTTTAGTGTATTCCTCTGCCAGGTCTGCCCTCAGCGGGTGCTCAGGCTGAGGTATGTTCACCAGAGCAATAAGACACTGAATCACTGGAGGAGAGATGACATAAGAGAAACGTGTTATGCACAGAAGTCACCGTTTTCATGAAGCTTTTCTTCTAATTACTGGAAAACCTCTTGTAATTGCGAGACCCGGATCTCTAGCAGTAACCTAGTTTAGCTGCAGTAAACAGATTAATGAACGTCTCGGTGTGAAGCCCAAAAACAGACGGATGTGACAGCAGGAGTGAAATGTGGGTATTCACACGAGCCTTCAGGCAGCGCCACACAGCCGTCCCTCTCACCTTGGCAGGTTCTCGTGGCCGGTTTCCAGTTCTCCACACTGATGATAGGCAGGCATACTTGGCCCTTCTCGTCGATGTTGGGGTGGTAGATTTTTGTCTTGAAGGTGATCTTAGGGGGCTTGAAGGGGTACTCGGCGGGGAAGACGATCTCAATCCGAAAGGCTCCTTTGTCATATGGAGGACAGTCCTTGGAGAAAATTGGTAGACAGCAAATAAGATGTTAATGTTCAGTGGTCCATCTGAAACCACTTTTTTCTTCCTCCCTTAACAGTCAAAATAATGGATCTTTTTAACTGTTAAAAGAAAGAAACCGACTTGGGGGCATATCAGAAATGGTCCTTCTGGTCTCAGCAGCGGGAGGGCATGTCCAGCTGCTGTGCTGCACTGACAGCAGCTGGAAGGCTCAGCTACAGCGGGGGGGCTGAGAGACGGAGTAAACTAACTCATGCCATGATTATGAGCAGACAGTGGGTTAGTGGTAGTGAGCAGCACCACACCTGGCCACAGTGCAGTTTGCATACTGTGGGTAATGTGTTGCAGCTGAGATGCTAATGACCTATTTATTATTAGCGGTGCACTTTGCCCCGGTGAATGTTCAGTGGCTCATTCAACAAGCTGAGGTGTGTCTGAGCTTGTACATTAGATAAGGAGGGGACTTGAGCAGGAAATGTGAGTGGTTGTTCAGAGTCTGTGTAGCAGCTTCTGTGTGGCTCAGTGCGACCGTCTGCTGTACACAAACCTTTGATTGGCTGTATCCACAAAAAGCTGCCCTCTACTGTACGTAGACAGTTAATGCAAAACCAAAAACACTAAATATACATTTCTATTCAGTGGCTTTTATCAGAGGAGAACAAGTGGTGTAAAAAGAACCTTTTAAAACTTATTTCATTTTAGCTGGGCCTTAGGTACATCTCCAAATGGTTTTAGCACAGGTCCAGTACTTACGGGAACAATGAGCCCTTGCCAGGTCAAAATATTTGACTCATCCACTTGGATGTTGCAGAAATGCTTCATCCCAGATTTGCGGATGTCATCGAGCTCCTGAAAGAAAACAAGTGATTTAAAATGGTATAAAATCAAGAGATTACTGGGACCCCACCAACTATACTGTCCATGGCCATTTTATTAGGTACACCTGTACAATCTAACAGTCCAATAAAACTGTTCTGCCATAAAGTCGACTTTATCAAGATTCAGAGGTGTTTAATGTTCTGCCACCTTCATGTAATTTACTAAGACCAAGACCAACAGCAAATGTTCGGTTAATCAACAACTAATTGCTGAAGCTCTTGGTGCAGTACTCGACATTTTACTGTGCTTTCATAAAACATGAGTTGATACAAACTTCTAAGGTGAAAGGGAGCTGGGAGTCACTCTGCTCTACTTCCTGTCTGCAGATGTTTACTCTCATTGAAATTAATCTGAACTGTAAAACTGGACTGTTGGGAGAATTCAGGAAGTGGTGACAACATGATGTCACATGGGGAATTCCTAACACAACTAACCAAAACCAAATCCTGGGGTGTCCCAGTGAAACAGTTAAGTATGAGACTGAGCCAGCAAACTGAAAGTCACCCAGTGTCCATGTGACTCGAGCTAATCAGAGCCACAGTCAGCTTTAATCGCCAAGTATGTTGAGCATATAAGGACTTTATCTCCAGCACACAGGCTCCCATTGTAAACATTATATACATAAGGATTCAATTATTATATTATATACATATGTACATTTGAGCTGTCAGACTGGTGCCTGTAGTGGGCTCTATACTCAATTCATTGTACTATGTTAAGTAGGCTTTTAACAAATGTAATCATTTATCCAGTGGTGGAATGTAACTAGCAGTGAGTGACAAAAGGTGAAACAGCCCGGTTTCTACAGTGATCCAAAGCAAACCTCAAATCCACTAGGAACTAGTTCAAGAAAGATGAGCGGAAGCTTTGGCAGCAACTCTTTCATTCCCCTGACCTGAAAATCATTGGAAATCTGTGGGGAAATGTGAAATGTGCTGTGCGCACATGACGGCGGTGATCTGCAGGAACAGAGGCTGAAAATGTGTCAGGCAGAAAGACTGAGCTGCTACAGAAACTGTTGGCAAGCTGTGATACTGGGGGGGGGTTACTATGGACTGACTTAGCCAAACTAATGCACATAGCACAGTTTGTATTCTTTAAGTTCAATGTAAGACTATAAATACACTGAAGATATTTTAATGTATGTTTGCATCGGGGGGGGGTTATTTATTTCTTTTCCACTTCAAAAAACAACAAAATATGTAAATTGCTCTACGGTAGACAAACAATCATTCAACTGCAGGTATTTTTCACTTCAAAATTTGTATGATTAGTCTGAAAAACAACTGCTGCAGCCTTGATGTTCAATTCGCAGCTATAATTTAAAACTGAAACCAAAACAAGCAGCAAATCCTCGGAGTGGAGAAGCTGAGCCCAGAGAGTATCTGGCTTGAAAAATGACTAAACCTGCTCATTGTTTATCTGCCTATCCACTGATCGATTACTCGACTAATGAAATAATTTTAGTCTGATGTCTGGCACAGCTGAGGTCTGACGTCATGTCCCAGCCCCAGAGTCTCCATGTTTTCGACCCAGCTACTGGCTTCAGACGGTGACAGCGCCCCAAACGAGCTGGTACACTTTCACCAACGTGTTGTTTAATAAGCCTCCTCATCAGATACTAACATTTTTGGACAACTTCGTGTCGTATCTGACAGTTTTCTGGAAGTGCTGAATCACGCTCCGACTCAAACTCACTGGTTACCTAACCGCCGTCTGTGGGACGTCTTTATCCTTTCATTCCGTCGGGCACATTCACGCCAAACACGCTTGATTTTCTCTTGATTAACCAGTTTGTGGCTACACACATTACGCTGAAACAAGTTGTTAAAAACCGTCTTAAAGTAGCTGAAATTCAATAATATTAGAAATTTTACCTTGCATAATCTCTTAGTCGAAGTCATTGTGGTACCGATCGTATCTTCTTCGCCTTCTTCCTGTTTCTTTTCGTTCCTCCTCGACTTCTTTTGAGTTTGTGTAAAAATGGCCGACAGCCGGCATCCTTTAGCATGGGCGCCATCTACCGGCCCGGAGCGCACATGTCAGACACAGGATAACGAGAGAAAGTGTTTATTTGCGCTAGTAGCGGAAGATACTTTACTGGATTAAAAGTAATAAAATATTTCTGTAAAAATGCAGGATTGCAAGTAAAAATCCTCACTTTGATGCATAAGTAGTATGAGCAAAGTGTATCAGTAGGCTACGTAAAGTATCAAAAGTAAAATACTGTAACTGCGTGATCTTATATTTAACATATATGACGCTAAAGTGCGGCCATTTCTCTCTCTGAGTGACACAGGGACTAGTGCACACTTCAAACCCAGAAGACCTGACTACTAAAAGCAGAGAACACAGGTGGTGCATGGTGGTGCTAAACTGTTGTTACACTGTACAGGACAGGTACAGGCACAAGCAGAGGGGGTGGTCAAAGCGCCCTTTTGAGTTAGAAAAACAAAATCTTCTTCTTCTTTCGCCTGTCCCCGTTAGGGGTCACCACAGCGAATCATCTGTTTCCACCTAACTCTATCCTCGGCATCCTCTACTCTCACCCCAGTTAACTTCATGTCCTCTTTTAGCACATCCATATATCTCCTCTTTGGCCTTCCTCTTGCCCTCTTGCCTGGCAGCTCCATCTCCAACATCCTTCTACCATTATAACCACTATCCCTCCTCTGCACATGTCCAAACCATCTCAATCTGGCCTCTCTGACCTTGTCCCCAAAACAGCTGACCTGAGCTGTCCCTCTGATGTGCTCATTCCTAATCCTGTCCATCCTGGTCCATCCTAAAGAGAACCTCAACATCCTCATCTCTGCTACCTCCATCTCTGCCTCTTGTCTTTTCCTCACTGCTACAGTCTCTAACCCATACAGCATAGCTGGTCTCACTACTGTCTTGTACACCTTTATATTGATTCTTGCTGACACTCTTCTGTCACACAACACTCCTGACACCTTTCTCCACCCACTCCAACCTGCCTGCACTCGCCTCTTCACCTCTTTCCTACACTCCCCATCACACTGGACTGTTGACCCCAAATACTTAAACTCCTGCACCTTCTTGACCTCAGCCCCCTGTAACCTCACTGTTCCACTCCCCTCCCTCTTGTTCATACACATATATTCTGTCTTACCACGACTGACTTTCATTCCTCTTCTTTCCAGAGCAGACCTCCACCTTTCCAGTTGTTCCTCCACCTGCTCTCTGCTCTCACTACACATTACAATGTCATCCGCAAACATCATTGTCCAGGGAGATTCCTGTCTGACCTCATCTGTCAACCTGTCCATCACCATAGCAAACAAGAAGGGACTCAGAAAACAGAAAAACAAAATATCCTATATAATTTGCTCAGCGGTGGGCAACCTTTAGCATACAACTGTTTTGACATTTCCTAGATATAATCAGTCAAAAATATACAATTATCAGCTATTTCATTTGTAATAAATATAATTGTTAGTTGCAGTCCTGATATTCAGGTTATAGTGATATAAAACAGTGAAAAATAAAGAAACCCTGAGATGTGAGAAGCAGAAATCAGAAAATATTTGAACTTTAATGTCTGTTTGCTTTTTTTCACTTCAAAAACCAACAGAACATAAAACAGCCAGTTCCTAATATTTTACATACAGCGGTAGCTGGAAAGCTAAGTGATCAGAAACATTTAAAGAAAAATAAGTGGGCTCATCGACTATAATGTTTGAAAGAATAAAGACTGCCTCGCCGCCACCTCTGTTAACTATAATCCAGAATGAACACAGATTCTGTAACTATTACGTGGCATGTGTTCCCAAAACAGATCCCGTGACCTCCTAGACAGGCTATTCAAGATGGCCGCCTGACTGGAGAATTTCCTAGTAAAACTAATCCAACAGCTGGTTTCCCAAACTACTTCAACTGTCTTGTTTCAGAATGAGACGCGAAGTTTGTTCCTATTTTAAAACAGAAGTTGTGCGTAATTGAGGACGGCGTCGCAATTATGGAATAAAAACTGCTGGTAAGGAATTTATAAACAAACCAGGTTAGTCCACAGGAGGCTAGCCACATTAGCCAACTAATAGGCTAACTATTGCTAGATAACCATGGGACTTAAAGGTGGCAAACAACTGGCTGTTTATTGACGTTTGACGTTTAAGAGTCACGAACTATTATCTACAGACAGCCCTGCAATAAACACTGATGTTTCTTAGTTGCTAATGTTGCATGCTAACGTTTCCACGCGTGTGTGTTTGTTTGCTAGCTTAACGTTACCTTTGTAAAGGCTTCATACGGCACTGAGTGCACAATATTTCAGAATCAGAATCAGCTTTATTGGCCAGGTGTGTCGGACACACGAGGAATTTGACTCTGGTACATCGGCTCTCAATGTGTATGTACATATCCCCATGAAAGGGGCAAGTAAACAGTAAACCAGCATAAGACTGTGTAGTTAACAAAATGAGGAGTTTCACCTTCATTGTGAAAATGTCACCTGAGCTATCTTTTTGTGGTATGACGATTCTTCTGAAGTGTGGACATTAAGCCAAACGCTCTTTAAAGGACAAGAAGCAGAAATAATATAAGCACAATTTTGCATTGATGCTGTTACAGTGATTTCTGTGATCTGTCAGATTCTGTGATCTGCTTACACGGTAACATGTGGCAGGGGGCTAAGGGTATGTAGAATGGTGTGAGGGATGAATGTTAACCCAAATGCTGTTTAAGTTATAGGAAGATGGAAAAACAGTAAGTTGTATTAATAATCTTTAGCTATAGATGTTACGACCAGTTCTGTGACCCCTCAGATTGTATTACCTACGGCTGCAAACGTCTATACCAGCTGACACTGGATGTTGATAGGTGGTGTTTAACACAGTGGCCTGATGTGTAACATAAGTTTCCGTAGTTGACCCAGTAGCTTCATTGCTTAGAAATTCACTCCTACACGTCACCTGACCTGAATGATCTTTCAATAGTTTTAGCATATAATGTGTCATTTTTTTCAGTTGTTATTAATCCGCACCCTTAGAGATAGGGTGAGGAGCTTGGTCACCCGGGAGGAGCTCAGAGTAGAACCGCTGCTCCTCCATGTCGAGAGGAGCCAGCTGAGGTGGCTCGGGCATCTGTTTCGGATGCCTCCTGGGCACCTTCCTAGGGAGGTGTTCTGGGCATGTCCCACCGGGAGGAGGCCCCGGGGAAGACCCAGGACACGCTGGAGGGACTATG
>NW_018128319.1:182800-184869 GCF_001952655.1 Monopterus albus
GGAGAGAGGGAAGTCTGGGCATCTTTGCTTAGACTGCTGCCCGTGCGACCTGGTCCCGGATAAGAGGAGGAAAATGGATGGATGGGTGGATTAATCCAGGTGAACACACCTTTGTCATTGTCTCTACAACTGAAACCAAACACTGCTGGGACAGACAGCACCATAGTAGATGTTCCCACAGCTGTGTTGCACCTGTAAGTTGCTTTGCTTTCCCCCCTCACACGGAAAGTCTGGACCCTGTGCTGCCGTTCCATCATGTGAAGCCATCTTGTTCTTTCCTCGTCCACAGCCTGGAGCTGTTTGTGGCTCCTTCTCCTGCTACAGGGTGAAACCCTGAGAAGGTCTGACTTCCTGGGTTCATGGTCTTTTTTCACGTGTTGCTTCAGAGGGAGCAGTAACAGTCTGTTCCAGCAGTGCCTTTATACAGAGAATCTGTTGTTGTCAGTCACCAACAACAGTTTGAACCTGTAGGAACTGTTGCATCCTAACCTGTTACTGCTCCATGAAAAAGGCCTGGTTTATATGAGATTTACATGTAGTTTTTGTTTGGTTTTCCTCTGGCAGTTTGACTTTTCACTGGACTTGAACTGCTTACAAGTAAAAAACAACCTTTTTAATGGTAGTTTAATAGTTTAGTTTAAACTTGCATAAAATGTGGGAATCCTCATGGACTCAACTTGCTGCCATCCTGTCTGTGAAAATAAATAGTTCTGTTCTTCCACAAAGTTTTGTTACTAGATTAGGAATCAGCCCCAGACATACTGTATGTTTACATCAGAAGTCAGCAAATAAAACAGGTTATGAGGTGGAAATCCCCCATGAACTCAGCATGTTTCAGTTGAAACTGTTATTTTAAGATGAAGCTGTGAACTTAGCAGCTTTGTACTGTAAATCTAGGACAATAATGGCCGTTCTACAGTCTTGAGGAGTAGATGTGGGACAGAGACCTTTTCTCCTCTTTTTGTTATTTTGTCCTTATGAGGCTGTTTGAGGATTTTCATTTATGGATTCAAAGTTTCATGTGTGACAGCTTTCGGTCTCTTATTCCTGTAGCCTCATCAGTTAAGTGCAAAAATTAAATAAAAATGTTGGTCACAAAAAATAAAGATCATGATTTTTAATTGTTTAGTGTGATCACCAACTATGAGCCTCGTTCCCAGCCATATGTACCCAACATTGTTACCTGGTATAGTGTGACATAGTGGTGCAGAGATGGTTTCTGAAGGTGGTAGGAAAAGCATTGTCTGCTAAATGTACATATAGCACACACACTGACCTGTGCAAACAGGAGGCATCTCTATAGTTTTAGTGTCACTGCAGCCTGCTACCTCCACAGTGTGTTAATGGTGTTTCTGTGTAAAAGTCAGCAGCAGTTTTCTGCCTGGGCATGCAGGGGCAAAGTAATACAGAATAAGAAGGTGCATGATTCTGGTGTAAAACACCAGGGGTCTCAGATCAGTATTAGGTTTTTATTAAAGCCATCGTATAGTTTATTTGACCCATGGATCTTGACTGTAGGAGTGAGACGGAGACAGAGAGAGGACGTGCCTTACTGTGCAGCAGTATGATTCAACCTCGGGGTTTTTGTTTATTTTTGATTCTGAGATTGAAACTGAACTTTGTGGAAGTGACACTGTTATCTAGCTGCACTTTAAGAGACATGAAGCACTGTGTGCATTGTTGTGTTACCACTGTGTGTTACTGCGAGCATCACAGAGTCCCAGTGACCCACAGCTGGACACTATCAGTACACATTTTATTGTGAGTCAATGGTGCAGGTTTCTGCCTTGCGTTGTTGCACAGAGGTTGAGTTTAGGGCGTTTGTGACTTGTGCACCACATTCTTCCCCAGTCCTTCGGTGACAGAAATCCAGTTATTAATATTTCACTCGTGTTGAACTCTCCCTAGCTTGTTCAGCTGAGACTAAACAGCGTGACTGCTATGCAGTATGGAAAGTCATGACATTGTAGTGCTCAGTGTGGAAACAAACACAACCTGTTTTAATAAGGGAAACTGTTGTAGGTGATGCAGAAAGTGGCATTTAATGTTGAGAAGGACAGTGATAAATC
>NW_018128319.1:184918-206732 GCF_001952655.1 Monopterus albus
ATTTTGTGAGAATAATGGTGACAGTTCCTCTTCACTGCAGGTTGTTTATTATTATATGTCACTGTGGTGTTATACAGTGTCATGGGGGGGGTTTCAGAGTATTGTTCCTGTACAGTAGTTACCCAGTGTCGTTATTTGAACTTGTGCTGTGAAATTCTAAACCTGTTTGTTCTTCATAACCTTTGACAGCTTTATCATAATTGTGCACACACTAAGACTTCATCTGACATTGCTGACTAATTTAATTATTTTTTTCTATTAATCAATTAGATGAAGGTGACGTTTTCATGTTTTCAAGCTGTGTTCACTCAGTGTTTTGTACCTATGTCGTCTTCAAACTACATTTGACTGATGCAGTAAATATTTACACAGCTTTAGTGTCTCAGATTTTGTCGCCTGATTATGTTGACATGAGCCCTGCTGGCAAAGTTGGTCTTGAATTTCAGATTCAGTATTGAAGGCTGAATTTTTACAGCACTGCACAAAGAGCAAAGATATTAGACTGTAAATATGTGGTAATATAAAATAATATTTTTTCTTTCCAGTGTTATAACAAGTCTTTTTCTTTTTAGGAATTGGAGGGGATTAAGGGCCCCCTGCTATTAGCCCAGCATGGACAACTTCTTCAAGGCAGCTGTATGTGATCTGGACAAACTGCTCGATGACTTTGAGCTGAGTGCTGGTAAGGTCTCTGTTATTTTCATTACTGATTGATCTGCTTATTGTCTCCTAGAGCTAATGGATTGATTTATTGCATTAAATGTCAAGAAAGAAAAGGGTCCATTACAATTTTTAAATCTCCTGCCTGACCCACAGTCCAAAACTGAAAGATATTCAATTTGCAATGATAAAGAACATCTAATCTTCACTGTGGAGAAGCTGAAAATGTAAATTACAGACATCTTTGCTTAAGTACAGTCTTATGCAAAAGTTTAGGCACCCCTTGATAAATAACAGATTTTGGTGATTTTTTATTTGAACAGATGTTAACACAGTTTCTCTTGGAAATGGAAAAAATGCACAATATTTTCTGCAAACAGTGATGCATAGTTACTTCTTATGCCATAAATTGAACAAAAATAAAAAATAAAAACATGATTATGGCATGGTGCAAAAGTTTGGGCACCCTAAGAGTTCCAGAGTCTCAAAGTCTCTCACAAGGTATCAGACCTTAATCAGCTCGTTAGATCTGATGCACAGCAACAGCTGTCATTGGTAAATGCCAATTTCAAAGCTGTACAAATACTTTGACTCTTCAAACCTTGTGCACACACTTGTGGACACCCAGCAACCATGGGTTCCTCTAAGCAGCTGTGTAAGACCCTGAAAATGAAAGTTATTGACGCCCACAATGCAGGAGAAGGCTACAAGAAGATAGCAAAGCGTTGTCAGCTTGCAGTTTCCACAGTAAGAAATGTAATTAAGAGATGGCAGATCAGGGGAACTGTGGAGGTCAAGAATCACGGAGCTAGTTTTATTGTTGTTCTGTTTAGAAATCAGAAACATAGTGTGATGTCTAAATTATCTTTTGTTTTTAACATGTTTTGTTTTGTTTATTTCAGAAGAACCTGAATGCAAGTCTGTTTTCCTGAGGCCTTCTGCGTACCCCTTCTCCTCACTGGGCTCCCAGTGTTCATCCTCAGAGGTGTCCACTGAACCACAGAGTCTCTCGGACCTTAATTCTCTTCATTATGGTTTGGCCACCAGCTGTCCTGAGCACCCCAGCAGTCACAACCACAGCGCTGATGACAGAGAGGTCAAAGGTCAGCCTCTCACTGGAGTGGACCTTCTATCCTCCGTGGATCGCAGGCCAGCTCAGAGCTCTGCCCCTCCCTGCCCAGATCGAGCTCTGAAGCCAGTGTGCGACCTCGTGAATGACACAAGCTCGGCCATCCTGGTCAGGGCCAACGGTCACGATGCTTTCAGTGAGCTGGACATAGTAGAGAAGCAAATGGAGGCAGAGGAGTTGCTGCTTGTGGACTTTGACAGCCCCGTGGTCACAGATGAGCAAACGGGCCTAAGTCAAAGTGGAGGCTGTAGAGACACTGAGCAAGAGCAAGCCTCTGCAGCGAATGACGAGCTTCAGCGTCCTGACGCCCAGGAGCAGGGTGGTGCATACTCTGCCTCACTCAGTTTGCTGGATGTCATTCTTCCTGCAGCGGTGGAGAGGGGCTGTGAGGATTCACTGTCACCAGGGGCCGTTGAGTCAGCTAACAAAGACGAGGGGGGCTGTGATGAGCTAGCTTGCACAAACCACATGGTGGATAACCCTTTAGACCACAGTGAACCAGGTGGAACCCTGCCTGCTGCGAGCATTGACGAAACGACAACAAACTCGGTGAATAAACAGTCACAAGAAGCCTCAGATAAAGGTGAGGCAGAGTCTTCAGCAGGTGTAAAAGCAGGGGCCTCAGACAGTGAACCGGTGGGCTTGTCATGCCTGCCCATAGCTGTGTCCATGTGTGGAGCCCTGCTAAGCACAGAGACAGAAGGAGACGAGTCAGAACAAGCTGCAGAGCAGTGTGATGAGACCTATGTCTCTGAGAGCACAGAGGCAGACGCTCTGTCAGCTTCGGAGGACAGGCCTCGTTTAGAGGGACCTGTTGACCAGTCAGTGTCCCAGCAGGTTGCAGAGGGCAGGCTGTCGCCAGAGGGGCAGCATGTCTCTCTCAGACCATCTGCCGTGTACCACCCCTCCTCCGACTGCTCAGAACCCAGCCCAGAAGATCCTCCTGAGTTTGGCTTTGAGTATCTCCCTGAGAGTGACCAGGCTGAGCTGCTGGTTACAGACGAGGAGCTGGATGCCTTCCTGCAGGCTCACACTGAGGCAGAGCAGGGCAGAGGCATCTCTTACTGCAGCAGGTCTGGAGATTGTTCTCAACCTGAGAGCCTCTCAGAACCAAATAGGAATCTGGAGGACCGGCTTGTGGAGGAGGAGCCTAGGATGTGTGGTAGAGGTCGACTGGAGGAGCTAGAGGGTCTGGCCTCTCCAGAGAGCGACAGAACAATGCGTGTGTCTGTAGAGGGCAGTTTTAACCCTGGTGCTCCATCACTCTCACAGGACTCTTGTAGACCCTGGCAAGGAGAGCCAGACCTCTCCTCTGGGTTAAACCATTCTTTAACCAGCAACACTTTCCAGTCCCAGCACAGCAGTAGCCCTGATCAGCAACCCTCCTATGGAGGCGCAAGACCTAAACAGCTACACTGCCAAACTGCAAGATCTCCACCAGCAGGGGAAGAAGGGGAGGAGCAGGCTCAGATGCTCAGTGGGTCTTCAAGAGGCATGACTATGACAGAGGATGAACAGAGTTCACCCATGAGCCCAAGTCTTACAGAGGAGCTTTCCAGCCCTATATACACTACTCAGGAGCATCAGGATTACAGTGTGGGGTATGATGAGCTTTCAGAGCCCCCACCTTACCCCGGGGAGTCGCCCACAGATGGTGCCAGGTCAGTGAGCTGGAAGAGAGAGGGAGTGGACGAGCTGGGCAGCAGGCAGCCTGCGTGGGTACCCGACTCTCAGGCCCCCAAGTGTATGAACTGCTACCAGAGGTTCACTTTCACCAAGAGGCGGCATCACTGTCGAGCCTGTGGGAAGGTCAGTGAGGGAATCCACCACATTTTACAGCAAGTTTCACTGGAATGATTTGTGATTGGGTGGCCAGCTGCAAATAACGATTCATCTGCCAGTTATTCTCTGTTAGTGAAATGATTGGACCATAATATGCTGTCAGATCAAATATTTGTTTTCTTAAATGCTCATCACAGTTTTCCAGAGGCCATGGCGGCGTATTCAAAATAGATGTACACTTCATTATCATAACAGACTCCTCAATTGTGAGATGCAGGGTATTTTTGGCATAAAAGATTCTGTAAATGATTAACTGACTATCAGAATTGTTGCTACAAATTTTCTTTAATGATCTTATTGATTAACTGATTGTTTGAGCTTTAGTGTCAGACATAAATGAAATCTTTGGGGTTAAGGAATAGCAGCTGGTGTGAGGAGCCTTCAAGTCTAAAAATATGACTGAACTAAAAGTACCAAATTTTTCTGATCAGCTTCAGCTATGTGCTTGTTGTATATGATTTAATGTTTGTGTGTATAAGGAGACGTGAGGCATAACATTTTAACACTGTGTGAAGAAGTGAGAGTTGCTGTGACCTGTGCGTGTTTCAGAAACGTTAAACACACCAGTTGATGTCACAGGACCAAATATAGCACAGTGGGCTCATGGCTGCAGAGAGAGTGAGTCAGCAGCTCTTTTTCCAGCCTGTCGATACAGCTCCACTGAGCAGTGCGTCCGAAAGCTGCAGCTAAGTCCTTTAACGGCTACTGATTGAAACGGGACTGTTTAGGATGTTATTGTTCACAGCTCGGCTAGACTTGTGATCATGCTTACACATGCTGTGTATTATTATGTCTTTGTTCCTGCCCGCGAGGATGTGCTGTCCATGTCAGATGCTCTGTAGCATGTGTTTTACATCAGTGCCATCTCTTCTCTTCTCTGGCAGGTTTACTGTGCTATGTGCTGCAGCAGGAGGTGTAAGCTGAGGTACCTGGAGAAGGAGGCTCGAGTGTGTACCATCTGCTTTGATAGCATACACAGAGGTAAGAGCCCAGCCTGATCGGAGGTCAGCTTCAGCTGCTGTAGTTTCACTTCATGTTTCTGCAGTCACATGAGGAAAGACTAGTTCCAAATTAATCTGTGCATCTGAGATGGTATGAAAGGGTCTCAGCTCATTTATGTGAGAGCCTCCCCACATTCAAAGGCTTAGAAGAGCATCTGGAGAAAGCTTTTTTCTAATGGTATCATTTATATAATGATGTATTTATGCTAAACACCTGTGAATGCACAGGTGATTGGCTGCACGTAACCTCCAGTTATGTGCCTCCCTCCCTTCTAACCTGAAGTGTTTTGCTTGCTAACAGATGACTGTGTAAATACAAGAGATGAATAATGACCAGACAGAAACAGCAGAGCAGTCAAATGTTTATTCTTACCCGACTTAGTGAAAGCTGTTCTGTAGGACCTAATAGTTGATGTTGAACATGTCGTAAGTCGATGTACACAGCACTTTGAAGCTGCACTGATCAGTATTAGTGTGTATGTTAACAGTGGCTCCAGTGACTGACTAATGTAAAAGGTGGTGTTTGTAGTAACAAGTCCTCTGTGACCAGTTTTAGCATCTTTCAGCTCATTGTTTGCATCACGGGAGCCGTTCTGAAGTCAGATGTACGCAGCCTATCTAGCACCAAACAGCACACAGACACAGTTTAGCAGCCCAGTAGGCTGACTCTCATGTTAGACTCTCATATTTAAGGGGGCCATAAACATGTCTTCTGATTAATGTTCTTCTGTTGTTGCTCGGTGTGTAAATAAGTAGCTGTTTACCAACACATTCATCAGGAGCTGATGATATGTCAGTGTTGAAGAGCTTGTCCTGCCCCAGTTTGCTGGTGAAGATCATAACAGGGTTTTATTGATGTCAATTTTTCATCCCCTCACAGGAAACTAAAGCTATGAGTCGTCTCTTAAACCTTAAAATAGCCTGAACTCACTAGCTGTTATTAAAATGTAATAACTTCACACTGATGCGTTATTCAGTAGATGAATATTTAAACACCCTGGGGCTTTTTTCTTAGGTCCCTCTGAACATCTGATAAAAATGTAAGCATCCATATAAAGAGTTGTCTTTTGTTTCTGTTTCTGTAGTGTTCAAAAAATCTGCTTTGATGATGGAAGGCAGAGGCTCTGTGTTATAGCCAAAGGCTGCAGAATGGATGTGGGGAGGGAGAGAGGGAGGAGAGTTACAGCAGGGCACTGGCGTTTGTCCTTGGCTGTGTGTGTGTGTGTGTGTGTGTGTGTGGTACAGGACCCGCCTAACACAGCAGACGTGATGCTCACACCCAATCTGAATTAAGGAGAAAGAGGTGATCCACTTTTTGTGGAGGATGCTCGAGCAGTGTGATGCGATCTGCCTCTCCCCTCCGTCACCGCAGCTTCCTCCCTTCCCTCTGTCGCTGCTATCCATCCCTCATGTCAGTGTGGTGAGCTGCGTGTGAGGCTTACGGCACACACCCCAGCATAAAGCTAACGGGCTCTTAGACTCGTGAAAATAAGCGAGGAGCGGCTTTAGAGGAGCTGTGATGCGTCTGAAGTCAGACTGAGGAATAGACTCATGGTGATGTGGAGTTGAGTTGTAGCAGAGGTGGATGATGAGGATGAGGTAAGATGCATCTGACTTCTCAGTAAGTAGCCTGTGTACTGCTCCTCTGTTTTTATAAACTGTGCAGATGATGCAAACCACCATTTTCACTAGATGTTAAAAAGGAGTATTAGTGCTATGTGCAAAATGGAGTCTTTTTTTTTTGCATATTGACCTTTTGTGCCTCATCATCCTTTCCATGCAGAGCAAAGTGAGACAACTCCTCTTATAGCAATGCTGTCTGACTGACAAGCGACTGAACGTTTGTATTTCCCACGCTGTTGTTGTCAGTGCACACCTGACTGATAAAGATCTGTGATGCTTAATCAGTATGATGTCGATGAAAGCTCCATCAGCATTTTGTGGGAACACAACCAGGTGTTGATAATAAAACCTTTCAGTCATAACCAGCTTTCTTGGGAGTAACGGCTCATGTCTGTGCTGTTTCCAGTGACCTTTGTTTGTCTGCACTGTGGGTGAATTGTCCAGTTTTCAGAAAGCTCCTTCAAGGATTCAGATCAAATGTTAATGTGTCAGATTTTGTCTGGAAAAATCCCTTCCTTTCCAGTTTGGTGACTGAACCACACATGACAAATTATCTACAAAGACATGCAGTATTGTTCCGTGTTACACAGAGACTATCGTTACTGCCCAGGGACTGGCACTTCCCACATGCAATGATTAGTCATTACATTAACCACAAATCACTGTCTTGTGTTTTTCTGTCAAGCTCGTGCCCTCTGAGCTGGCACAGTTATTAATCCTTGTCTGTTTGTTTGCGTCAGTGATGCAAAATGTGGCCCAACAGGAAAGTGTGTGGCCTGCTGTGACCTGCTACCTGCATGCTATAAAAACAAATGACACTTACGCTAACTCAGGTGTCTAAAGGTCATCTATGCCTTTTAAAGAAAAAGACAGTTTTGATAAATTAACACAAGACAAACAAGTAGCTTGGTGAGTATAAGTGCTTAACTGAGTAAAATAAGGGAATCAGACAAGGTGCAGTGTGGACCGTGGTCTCCTGAGGATCTATATTGACAACTAGGTGGAAACCAGAATTCAAACTGATCTCCCAGCATCAAGCCATCATATCAGCCACTACCTTGGTTTGCGAGGGCTAACGTGTTAGTGAACACTTGCCTGATGTTATTCATACCCATCCAGCACAAATGGCAGTGTTGTTTCCTCCGTGAGTTTAGTTTAGCACATCATGGTTTTGCACAGGGCTCTTTTCATTAGCTTGAGAGCAGCTGCCCATAGTCTGTCTGTACATTGTTCATTTAAACAACACATTAGGGTGTAGATTTCTTTAAACAGCTGAGCTAAACAAGACAGATTCTGCAGCCATGCTTAGAATCAGAATCAGCTTTATTGGCCAGGTGTGATGGACACACGAGGAATTTGACTCAGGTACATCAGCTCTCAATGTGCCCTGTAGGAGTCTGTATGATCTGTACAATGTACATTTACAGTTTATATTTAGCAGTGTTTTGAACAGAATGTGAATGTCCTAATGTAATGTTTAGACTATCAGCTTGTTAACATATTAGCATATGTTAGCAAGAGAACTTGGAGCCTGATGTGTGCCGTAGATGATAATGCAGCAGCTCATTAAAGTTGGTGCAATTTTTGTTGAAACGTTTCACTCAAAACCACAAGTGGTTAGCCTCGCTAGGGGAAAAGTCAGAGGATCTTCATCATCCATACAGAAATGTGTGCCAGTCTAAAAAGTGGAAGGTAAGATATTTCATAGGATGAGTGGAAACTCTGACCAGCTGGCGGATGAATATCCTCACCAAATACCACGACTACTCATCAAATTGTTGTTAAGGTATTTCACTAAAAACCAGAAGTCAGAGCATCACGGAAGTCCTTAGGCTTCATCATCAAAATGTCACGGTAACCCTGAACATCCAGCTGATGCTACATTCCTAGATCTATACCACCAGCAAGGCCAATAAAAATCAGTCAAGTGAGGAGAACTACTTGAGTTAAAAGAGTAAAATCACATTTGAAATCCCTGTTATAATGAACTCACCTTTAATGGCATCGTTCTCCTTGTAGCCCAGGCCCTGGAGCGTATGATGAGTCCTACGGGCCCCAGTCCGAACCCCAACGTCCCATCTGAGTACTGCAGCACCATCCCCCCTCTGCAGCAGGCTCGTGCAGCCGGCACTCTAAACTCACCTCCACCCACCGTCATGGTGCCTGTGTCTGTTCTCAAACACCCAAACAACGACAGTATGATTACCCTTATGTACTGTACATAGTCTGAAGTTTGCTGAGTGTTTGCCTGAACTGCTCCCTTGAAAAAACGACATCTGTATTTCATGTGTTATCAGGCTGCCCTCGTGAACAGAAGCACGTGTGGTTTGCTGATGGCATCTTGCCCAACGGAGAGGTGGCAGACACGACCAGGCTGTCGGTGACGAGCCACAGGAGCTCCCAGGAGCCGAGTGGCGTTACCTCTGGCCAAACAGCAGTAAGCGGGACACTACTTCCGTTCAGTAGCTTCTCAGTTTTACCACTAGCTCACAACAAGCCACAAGTTTAGTGGTTACCTTGTGCTGAGAAAGTCGGGTTCTTCTCAAGGTGGATATACTGTAAACATTCAGTTATTATGAGCAATGCAATGATTCTGTTGAAGTCTGATGGGAGTACTAGCAGCTGGCTGTCTCATTTCAGCCTGGCTCTGCAGGCTCAGAGGTTGGAGTCAGTGGCTCGTCAGCCCCCGAACCTTCTGGCGCTGCAGAGGCGGTCCGGCCCCCGCTTTCCGGGCCCTGGGATTATGCCCTGCTTTGTGGAATCAGTTCCTCGGTGAAGAGGGTTCCCAGTCTACTGCCAGACAGTGAAGATGAGCTTCCTCCTCTGCTCATCACCGCTGGAGACGAGGATGGAGGAGGTTTGTGTTTGTTTCAGTGCATTCGCTTGTTTGTGATGGTTTTATTTCTTCAGATATGCACCTCAGTTTTACGTCAGTCTCATTTTCTTGTAGAAGTCATACAGGTCTGACTAGATAGTAACATGTTGGTGAGGTTTTGGGCACCCATCTGAAATGAGCGCCGGCAAAAACCACAGTGGCACAAGGTTAAATACACAGGACGATTAAATGTACGGTGTCTTTGCCTGATGACTGAAAATCAGTTCTCAGCTCATCTGGTATCATCTAAAATCCATTTTTCAATATTCTACCATGTATCTTGGAATGTTCAATGGTTCATTATATTACTAAATATTCTCAATTACAACAGAGAAGTATTGTCAAAGGTCTAATTTCAATTACATATTAAATGATTGCACCCGACTCTATTAAATTTCATTCTGTATGGTATTAAAATGACCTGAACTTGGTAACAGTGCAGGAAAAGTCACCTGTGCCTCAGTAACGGCAAAGGGCTCACATATAAATGTAACTTGACTCTGAGAGTCTTCTTCTTCTTTTGCTCTGCGGTCTTTACTTTTCAGATGCTTTGGTTGAGGAAAGCCTCGCCCCAGGCCAGATTCTGCATCTGCTAGAGGAGGGAGGCCCCCGCCCGCTGATGTTCGTTCTGAACGCCAACCTGCTAATCAATGTCAAACTGGTTACATGTGAGTACAATGCATCTCAGATCATCAAATCTGTACATCCTGCATATATGTTGGATAAAAACAAGACTTGTCTGTGTGTCCCCACAAGCCTAGCCCTGGTTAACTCTGTATTTCCCCTGCCAGACTCGGGTCGGCAGTGCTGGTGCTTCGGCTCTAATGGACTGCAGGCTCTGGGGCAGAGAGAGCTCGTGTTTTTGTTGGAGTGTTTGCCAGAAGAAAAAAGTCTTCCAAAAGACCTTTTCACACTCTATCTCACTGTTTACCACGATGCCCAAAAAGGTAGGTAGCACCTACTGTTGACCTCACCTTGGTTATCTCACCCATGGAAATGAAACGCTGCAGAATGATTCTTCTGTGTTTCAGGGAGGTTTGTGGAGGAGCTGGACAACATGATGTTCACGAGCAGTTTCCTGGGCAGCAAAGAGCACGCGGGGATGCTCTTCTTCTCTCCCACCTGTCAGCCTCTAGATGGCCTCACTCTCCCGCCACGGCACTTCCTGTTTGGCCTGCTCATCCAGAAACTGGAGGTCCCCTGGGCCAAAGTCTTTCCACTCAGGCTGCTTCTACGGCTCGGAGCCGAGTACAGTGGTGTGTGACTCTCTGCAGTTCACTGGTCAAGTTCCATATGAAGTGTAATAAGTCTTCATATGGTCTCAAATTCACCAGGCATCTGATACTGTTGGACATGTTCCTGCTAATAACAAAGGAAAATAACTGATTTACTGCTGATGCCAGCCCTCGTCTCTGTACTGATGGTGTAGACAAAATGATTTATTGAGAAAAAATTTGTCAGATAATGAAAATAATTGGTTGCATCAGGCTTAAAAACAGTTTTGGCCAAAATAGTTTGAAGGAAACCTTGTATTTAAAATAGTTCATCAGCTTTTTATAGGCTGCAGGTAAAGGGGATTAGTTATGATGTTGCTCACAGTCTCTTCTCTTTTTTCAGTGTATCCCACTACGTTGATTAGTGTTCGTTTTCGGGAGCCTGTGTATCGAGAGACAGGACACACCATTATGAATTTACTGGCTGTAAGTACAGAAACACAAGCAGATGCAGTCGATGCCTTTGTCGTCACCAGTAATCACGTTTTGTTGTGAATGTGTAATGTCCACGTAAACAACCTGAGTGCAAATATTGCCAAAAAGTTTGAAGATAAATGCAACAAAGTGCAATAAAAATACACACATTCACACAACGGATTGCAGGTTTCCTGGAAATGAGGTTAAACTTTGTGCTACATTTGAATGGAAGCCTTTGTTTCACACGTTTAGCAAGTTGTACTCAGAACTAAAGCCACATGCTTGTGCTCCCAGTCCCACTGAAACCACATCGGTTTTCTTTTTTTATTAAAAGACTGTTTTGAATTAAGATGCAGAGGAGGTCCTGCCTGCTGCTGCTCATTCCTGACATCAGGCTATTTCTCAAATGGTACTAAAGACCGCTAAAGTTAAATGAAAATCATTGAGACTGTATGTAATTTTAAACCTGGAAGGGTTTTTTTTTTTGTTAAGCAAGACTATGAATAGATCCACTGATAAAGTTCCAGTCATTGCTCTGTGTATGAGACGCCAAAGCATCTGGAGCAGCATGATCTGAGAATCTGACGCAGTCGATCGCATGACTGGTAAATGTTTGGCAATGCTGCCGGCCGGCTCAGGCCCAGCCTATCACAGATTAGGAGGTTTGGAATAAAAACACGTACATCAGTCAGTCTACACTGAACAACCGAGGTGGTCAAAAATGTCAGTTTAGCCATTTACAGTAAAGTCTACAACACAATGAAGTGAAGAGCCACTATACATAGGTTTACATCTTCAGAGACTGTGTAAAGGATCAGTTTTAAGTTCCAGTATTAACAACATCAGATGCACATTGTTGCCCTCAGTCGTCTCCCCTGTGTGCACACATGACACCGGTATTTACAGTATTACTCTGCAGACATGATTCAGTACCTTTGCACTGTTTGACTGCAGGACCTGAGGAATTACCAGTACAGCCTATCAGTGGTGGAGGGCCTGAGGATCCACATGGAGATGGGCCACAGTTACATCGACATCCCCAAAAGTAGCTTCAACGAGGTAGGAGAGCCTTAAAAGAACGATGTGAGAGCTGCGCTTGACAAGAGTTAGATGAGAAGTTCAGTATTGCTGTTTCACTTTTGGTCTGCTGAACACTAGAACCTTAAAGGTCCAGGTCTTGAGAAGCTTCCGGTTCCAGGCTGTTGAGATTCTGCACCAAGTTTAACAGCAAGGCTTTTACATACAGAATAAACCAGGAACACCGGCAGACTCACAGCAACGCAGTGCAGCTGGTTCACTGTGAACAATGTGTGCTACAGATGCAGAAGGTGATAAATGCCTCCAACGAACACGTCATCAGCATCGGAGCCAGTTTCACCTCGGAGGCCGACTCTCACCTGGTGTGTTTCCAGACTGAGGAGGGAAACTACCAGACCCAGGCCAACAGCATGCCTGGGAAGACCCGCACAGGTGAGTGTGAGTAGTCAGACAGTCCTCTGGTTGTGTCGAAGCAGATGAGGGACGCGTACACATGGTAGCATCACACACATTCACACTGTGTGATTGTTGTCCCGTTATAGAAAGCGATAACTGTGTGGTGGTTTGTTGCAGTGACCGGGGCCAGTTTTGTGGTGTTCAATGGAGCGCTGAAGGCCTCCTCAGGCTTCACTGCCAAGTCGAGCATTGTCGAAGGTAACCGCTGTTTGTTCACTCTTACTTGATGATGGCGAAGCTGCAGACTAAGCTACAACATAGTAACTTGCCTGATGTTCTTTGTTGGTCCAACCTAACTGGACTTTGTCTCTCTGTGTCAGATGGGTTGATGGTTCAGATCCCTCCTGAGACTATGGAGTCTCTGCGTACTGCCCTGAGGGAGCAGACGGACTTCCACATACCCTGCGGGAAAAATGACGGAGGGGAGGTGAGAGAAAACGTCACTGTCCGCTGGGTTGACTGGAGTTCACCCATCAACACAGGGTAATGGCACGGCACGTGCGCGCACACACACACACACACACACACACACACACACACACACACACACACACAGCTATTCACACACTCCTGAGCAGTCTTTCTGCTTCTGCACTACTGCCCTGCCACTCACACGCTCTTATCCAGCTGTTCATACAGGTGTTACCGTTTGTGGTAGTACACCCAGATGTTGTTGCTCCATTGGTGTTACTTTGTGTTCTTGAGTTGACGTAGCCTCCAGCAGGTGCCAACAAAAGAAAAGCTGTTACCAGTATTTAAACACAACTTCTGAGATGTTTATTTTGTCCCTGTTTCTCATCTGCTTCTGTTTTAATATGCTGTTGGAGCTGTGTTTTAGAAGTGCAACACTCTTCTCCATGTTTAGTTGTTGTCTTTAGAAATTCCACTCACATCACACTCACTGCTCTGCTGCTTTCAGTTTCTCGCTTTAGAAATTCCATCAGTACAATAACAGTCACATCACCATCACTGCTCTGCTGCTTTCAGTTTCTCGTTTCAAACAAATAATGTTTAGTTTCAGTTTAAACCTGTGATGTGGATTTTGTGACTGTTGTTGTGCAGCAGAACGAGCGGTGTTGATGGGAGACCTCTGGACGGAGTCCGCAGTGTGAGGGTGCAGCAGGGCTCTGAGTGTGAGTCAGATGGGCGCTCCATCAGGTGCACTGAGGTGAATTTCCCTTTTAATGAACAGATTGAGTCCAACGTTCTGCACATACTGGCTCCAGTTGACTGGGTAACCGACTGTTTTGAGATTAAAATGGTCCTGCTCCCTCTCAAAGTTTGGTTCTTTGGTTTCTTTCATTCATCCTGGATGAAGTTAACTAATCTGGCAAACTGTGTTATTCATGCACGAGGAATGTGGCTCATGTGTGTGTGTGAACGTTCCTCCAGGTGTTCTACCAGCTGAAGAGCCTGGACTGCAGCCTGGTGTCAGTTCTGCCATCCTGCAGCGTGTTTCAGAAGGAGATGGCTTTGGCTGCCTGCAGCGCTCTGACTCCTCACCTCGCTGTTCTCACCTCCTGTGGCATCAACTCGCTCTCTCTGCGCGTCTCCACACAGGCTGATATGGTACGTAGATGGTCTTTTTAACAGAACAACTTGTGTTGAGTTAGACTAAGTAGATCAGTGTGTGTGTCTGCTCTCAGGTGGAGTACCAGGCTGGCTCTGGGGGCAGACTTCTCCCTCAGCACTACATGAACGAGCTGGACAGCGCCCTGATCCCCGTCATCCATGGAGGGTACGCCAGTGTGCCGCAGACTGCCATGGACATAGAGTTCATCTTCTACATCACCCATTCCATCTGATAAACACACAGGCTGTAACAGAGTCAACGTGAGCCGCTGATTGTGGCAGGACGAGTCGCCAAGTAGACGTCTCCACCCTGAGGCTGGGATGTAAACTGAAATGATTCTGGTTTTCTGTTAAGGAACTGTTGTATATTTGTGTTTTTCATGCTCACCAAAGCTGCTTTAATGCAAGAAGCCAAACACTAAACAAGGAATAACACAATATGACCAAATACAACCAAACTATCAAACTGTTTTCCTCTGCTCTGCCTTCCTCCGTCAGCTCGGAGCGCCTCAGTGAATGTCTCACACAGACACTTTCATTTGGATGTGTTTATTATGTTTTAATATGGGTTTACTAATGAAACGATGAAGCTGGGGGCGTGACTGGCTGCAGTACCCAGTGCTCAGGGGGCCACTTCACACAGTAGCTGGGCCTTTCTAAAAACGTGTATCGCAGGGATGAAGAGACATTGCTTGTCTTTTTCTCTTAAGGTATAACGGGCCTCGTGCAAGAACATTTATCATCTCATTGTAAACTTTGTTCCCTGACAAGCGTTCGAGTCACATTCACCGAACCCGGAACATGAGTTGCTTATTTCAGCGTGATTAATGGCCCCTTTTAATGAGCAGGATCAGCCTCTGGTATTTAATTATGAGCATAATTAGCTCCCTTAAATTGCTATATAAGAAATGTCCCTGTGTTGAGACTGAGCGAGGGGCTGTGTGAGATCCACCTGGTCCCGTGTGAGCAACAGGCCGATGAGTGTGAGTGCTAAACACCAAAGTTCTGCACAGCTGTTAGTAACCCTCTGGTACGTGGTGATCACCTTCCAAACCCTTAGAACTGAAGCGTTCACAGTAAACGATAATCTCCCAGGAAGATGAGTATGTGGCCAGTGCAGGGACAGTTCACGGTGTTATTTTGTTTGAAAAATTTTAAATAGGTTCAACTTTTTTACTGAATAATTTTTTTTTTTTTTTTGGTTACGCTGTCATGATACACGAAGAGACGTTTTTCCTGTAACATTGATTCTTTAATTCAAACAGGTTTTTCCTTGTGGGGAAATGCAGACACGGCTCTAACAACAGATATGGTTCCACGTTGGGACGAGGCTGTTCTCTGGTTCTTGTGAGATGCCCAGTGTGTGTCAGTAACCGGGTGGGTGGAGCTTACCTCACGAGGCCCAGTGTGTGTCAGTAACCGGGTGGGTGGAGCTTACCTCACGAGGCCCAGTGCCTCACGAGGCCCAGTGTGTGTCAGTAACCGGGTGGGTGGAGCTTACCTCACGAGGCCCAGTGTGTGTCAGTAACCGGATGGGTGGAGCTTACCTCACGAGGCCCAGTGCTACCAGCCGTCTGGAGCTTCCACTTCATTCACTAGTGACTCTGCCACAAACTGAATGTGGCTGGTTTGTTGAGTTTCAGCCATCATGAGGGTTGGATGCCAGAGTTAATGATAATCTTATCCTTTCGTTATCTTTGGCGTCTGCCAGGATGTTTCTGTGATGCTCTGACTCAACTGTTAGCTGGTGGTTTGTGGGTAATGGCGCCCCCTCTCAAATACCAGTGGTTTTGTTTGTTCACTCAGCTCAGTGATCCAAGTCTGCGCAGCTTGGTCAGGTCATCGCACACCTTTTTTTTTTTTTCATTTATCAACTATATGAATATACAGACTTTTTAAAACCCCTTTGAAGGAATCGTCTGACACTTTGGGAAATGTGAGATTTGGATCAGAAGATTCACAGTGGAAAATGAAGCATCAGTCAGGAGCCAGCTTAAAAATGACAGCTAGCCTGGTTTTGTCCGAAGCTCACAGCATCCACCTACAAACACTTCTGAATTTGCTCTAGTGTGTTTATTTTCTGGCACAAAACGTCCTGTAAAACTACAATTTATTGTTTTAAGGTTTTACGTTTTGTACTAAACATATCTATAACACCTGAGTCACTTTTGGCACCAGACTGTTTCCCCCTGTTTCTGGTCTTTATGCTAAGCTAACAGCTTCACATATAGGCCACAGACATGAGAGGTGAGTCTTCTCCAAGTCTCTGCACCAAGAGGAACAGGCACGTTTCCTCAGATGTGGAACTGATCCTGAACCATGTGTTGTGAGCAGAGATAGCCTTCTCAGGAAGCCTCAGGCTGGCTTCACCTTTAAGCTCACTCAGCACATTAGAGCCATTAAAGCAGGAGACAGCTCAGAGGTTTCTCCCTGTGCCCGTGCACAGTCTGTATCACGTAGGTGGTTCTTCACCTGCTTCTCATCTTGTCCAGAAAATTAAAGCTACTTCAGAGCCGACAGCTTCCTCGCTGTCGTTGGAGGAAGGTCTTGTGGTTAATAAATACTCTGTAAGCACACAGAGGTTTCCATCCCTGAAACAAACACAACCAGGTTAGCATGTTTAAAGTAGCTTTGTGCACCCCCTCACTATCTAAGGTCAGGTGTGTGTTTTCTCGCTGTTTAGGGCAAAGTTCACATCTCATCCCAGTGTGTCACTTTTCAATCTGGATGTTTTCACTCAGCTTTGTGCAGATCTAAAAAGAAAACTGAATGCATAGAGATTGTATCAAACTTTTGTTTGTTAATACTGAAGAATTATTTTTGGAATAATTATTATAAACATTTTAAAACAGGAGTATTTTTGATGTAGGCTACATTCATTCTGCAGTTTGTGTAGCAAACCTTGAACATTGAGAGGAAAAAACAAATAATTCTCTAATTATTTTGTCATAAGGTGGAAAATATCTAATCCCAAAGTGTAAAGTTTGAAGAGCTTTAGTCTCAATGACTGTAAAATAAATCTTGAGGACACAATGAAAGCAGCTTTACACCTGAAGTAACTGTCTTGAAGCAGCTGACATGTAGTGGCCACATCTGGTGAAATGAATCCACAAAATAATTTATTTTCATCTATTCATCATATAAAACCAGAAACTGACTGGTGGTCCAGGAGGAGCTGACCCAGTCCTGCTGCTGGCGTGTGGCTGCACTGTCCCCGAGGCGTCTGGTGTTAGAGGGGATCACTATGAAGCAGCTGGATGTTTGTTCTCACCAGCTCTCAGAGAAGATACTGAGCTGGATCAGCAGTCACCTCACGTGTTTGGTCAACACTAGAAAGGCCAACTGTCAGAACGGGCTTGTTTTGAGTTGGTTGTCCTTGAGCTGTGCTAGTGGTGCCACTGACGACCGTGTGGGTCCATCGCTTTGCTCCAGACTGAAATGTCTGAGCAGTAACTGGATGGACCGTTGTGACATTTCATGTGTACATTTCTGCCTAGACAACGAATCCTACTGACTTTTTCAGTTGCACCATCAGCAGCTAAAAGTTTGTTTTTGTCCGGACGAACACAGGAATAATCAGACTGCTGGTCAGACTTGAGCCGATTATTGTGCGTTGCCCCTTTACACTGAAAGTTGAGTAACCACCACCACAACTTGGTCTGTAAGACACATCCACTGGACCTGTGGAGAACAAACAGTCTGCAGCAGGATTCACATCTACATGCCAACAGTCAGACATGAAGTGATGCACAGTGCACCAGCCAGGTTTTTCAAAACACCATTCTTGATTCAGGTTTAGGAGAATCAGCCAGGTCGGGTCCACTCCCCCTCCTCCTGAAGGGAAGCACCACCGTCATTGTTTCCAGTTTATTAGAGCAGCACAGAGGACGTGTCTCTGCTGTCACAGCGCTGCAGCTCAACAGAAAGCACAGTCGTGATTGGCCTGCGCATGGCGAACAGGTGTGTGCACAGCTGATGGATCGCCACATTATTTTCGTTATTTGAACTTTGGGGCATTAAAAACAGGATGGTTAGGTTTCTAAAAATCCTCTAAGGTTGATTTTTCCTTCCATATTCTCCATGTTTGGTGTTGGGGAGCTGCATTATTTTCTGGGATGATTAAAACAACTTTGCACAATGGCACCATGAGAAGTTCTTCTCTGCTTTCTGATCGTTTTGTGTAAATCATCTATTTATTCATAAGCACCAGCTCTTTTTTGGTGAACCTGGTATCTGGGTCCCAGTGGTTTCTGAACAGCTGTGTATTTAAAGAATAAAAGAATAAAATGAGTTTTATGAACCATGTTCTCTGAGATCTTTCTACAGAAACGACAGCTTCTGTTAGGTTACTTTGGCCTTTGCCTCCATTTTAAAAAGGCAGGTGAGGTGTGTGTGTGTGTGTGTGTGTGTGTGTGTGTAGGTGTGGTTTGTTCTCCTGCACCACCTCTTCCCTCCAGCACAGTTCATTTACACTCACGGCCTCCGTCTCAGCAGCAGCACAGGCATGAGTGGACGAGTCGGAGACCTGAGCTCCAGACAGGCTGCAATCTTATCTGAGGTAGGAAATCAATAATCAATAATCAATATGATTACAGGATCACTGTTCAGAATGGGCCAGGTCTGTACTTTATTGAAGGGGGGGCACAAGATGCTGCTTTAATTTCTCTTTTAGCAATAAATACTTACATTTGTGTACTGTACAGAGCAGTGGCGGGCCTTCAGTGGGGACTTACCCGACTTAATTCATCACTATCATGTTGCAATAAACCATCTATACTATAAAAATGCAATATAACAAAGCATAGCATTACAGAGAGAGGCATTTTGTGTATTGAGGGTGAATACCATTTTTACTAAAGCAGTTAACCCTCCTGTTATGTTGTGGGTCAAACTGACCCGACGTAAAGCTAAAACATCTAAAAACAATAGTTAAAAGTATTTTATTGGTATGAAACTTCTGCTCGGCTTAACAGGTATAATCAACATATAAAATGAAAACTGGTTCATTTCACATATTTGGGTAAAGTTAACCCAGGAACATCACTGCTGTTCCTGAGATATGAACATAGCAGGTTGGTTAAGACATTCAAACCTCTACACTCCGTACCACGTACATCATCTGGAGCAGTTCAGAATCAATATTTATCTAATAACATCACAAAAACATAAACATTTAAATACAATAAATCATATTCACCAGAGATGCTATTTATTTATAGACTAAATCCATCCTCCTTTCTTCAATGACTCTGTCATAGAGGTGATCTCTGCGTTTCAGTTCCACCACTAAGTCCTTTTCTACAGCCATGGAGGCCAAGGCTGCGGGTCGACTCTGTCCAGTCCTGTTCCTGGCACACGAGGGCAGGGAATGTAGGCTCGACAGCTGCAGTGGATATAGGGATAGTCGATGTGTACAGCTGTGGCATGCTCTCACTCAGGAAGTCGAGGAGATGAGAGGGGCATTTCCCTTCAAAGTCTGTCATAGCATACATCACATTCAATTCCGTGGCTCTGCGTCAAGCTGGAGGAGGCTGTGTGCGGGAATTTTATCCGATATGTGTGAAACCGCTGGTGGTTGAGGAGGGAAAGAAACATTAAGTGTTCGTGATCTTGAAATCTGTTCTGTATCTGGCAAAGAATGTTGTCCAGAACACTGTTGTGGAGTTTCTGGTAGTGTGCGCGAATGTCTCCTTGCGCAGGCCCACTCCGTGCGCTCGGAGCACCCGAGATGCCCACAGTGCAGACCTAGATAGCACCAAACCGGTCCGGCTCTCGCTCATGGGTGTCACAAAACTCCTTCACCCTTGGCAGACACAATTGTACATCCAGTGATTTGTTCTGTTCCAAAAATCCCACTGAATGCGTGAGGCAAAAAACTACACTCAGTCATCCAGACGTGTATTAGCACAACGCACGGAGTCTGTTTGTGGATCCAGCACTTTAATGGTGTCCCCTGAATGGAAGTTCCTGTTTACCCAAAAAGATGACACACTCTACCAGTCTTTTCAACATTTCCCTATTTTAATTCACCTTTTCACTGTGGAGCTCCGTTTCTCTGCGCACTTGTTCACTGCGCTGGAGATCAACTCTGGCTTCCCCAAATGTTCCCAAACGCACCGCAGCCTGCAAGTGCCCCGCCGTGGCTTGGTGTTGCCCCGCTGCCTTGGTTAGACAACTCAAGTTCGCAAACCCTCTGTGACTCCAAACACCAAGTGATCACTTGCAAATAACAGGCATTCCCAGTTATTTGCAACGCTCCTAGGAGGCTGTAAGCCAGTGGTACCGCTGGTAGGCACTGGTCTGGAAGTGGCGAACAAACCCTTTCCTGGGCTGAGACAGGCTAGCTAGCTTCGGGGTTAGCCGAGCTTTCCTCACGATGTCTAGCTTTTCTGTAAAAAGTCCGCCCTGAAAATGGATTTTTAAGTATCTCTGAAACCAAGTCAATTTCTTCTCCTCCGTCAGCCATTGTGGGTGTAAAAACTTCTAACAAAAATGTATTAATGTGTGCAGATCGCTACAGACATGTTTTGCTATTCGAACTTGGTTGTAACTGTTTTGCTCTGACCAACCAATCAGAGGACGGAAAAATGCTGACGTTATTGTGTGAGGCGAATTTGAAATCTGATTGGTTAAAGAAACAGTCCCATTGCTAATATAGTTTAAGTTACATCGACCTGCACTACTGATTCTGAAGGCCCTGGGCAGATTAGATTGACATGGCAACACATAGAGGCTGAAATCTGATTGGACAAAAAATCTAACATACACGTACTGGAAGCGGTGCAGCCAAGAGAAATACTACGACAATTTCATGGAACAAATATTAGAATTTAAGTTGTCAATGTAGGTCAGTGCTTCTGATAGTGTTTAGGCCAAAAGAGAAGGCCTTGCTGGCCCTGCCACTCAGTGACCTAGAGCTGCAGCCATGAGTCAGTTCACTGGTAGAAAATGAACCTCAGCTATTTAGAAGCAACAGTCACCGACATGTTCTGGTTCCACCTTCTTTAATGTGAGGAGCTGATGCTTTTCTTTGTCAGACATGAGGACAAACTGAATATCTGAATATCAAAATAAGAATCTGTACAGACCTGATTTTAGACCTGATACAGTCGCTCCTGACTCATTTTAGAATTTTAGTCCTGGCACCTGATTAATCACATTAACAACCCACATTCTAGCACCCGAGCAATCGGATGCATTTCGTGCATGTCCGAAATGTGGTCAGCCGTCTGCAGCCTGAGCAGGTCCACGGTTCCAAGTTAGTTCAGTGCTTCTGTGCTAGCACAAAGACAACACAGTACAGATGAGAGATCGCATTTTGTGGACAGAATCAACTGAAACCAGGCCACAGGAAGTGTATAATGTGTCTATATAACATTTATGGACGAGGCAAATCGAGCTGTGCAGCACCACGCTGTACACTATCACGACGGACAGCACCAGGGGAACTACTAGTTACATAAACCTTGTGGGTGCAGCCATCTTGTTTCAATATTAGAATGAGCATTTGTGTGAGCAGTGAAGATGTGGATTTGGGCCGATTGAGATGTATAGTCTGAGTTGTACACGATCAATAAGAGTCGCACAGTGTTTGTCCAGCTTAAGACGTGAAGACGCCACCTTTGGCTCTGGAAAGTCACAGTGGGACCTTTCCCTGGTGTTTGACATTCTGGGAATAAAAAGATCAATCAGACCATCAGGACAATGATCAGCTGATTGATCAGTGACCCTGTTGGTTGTAGTTTCCTTTGTCAGTTTCTCTCTCTCCCTCGTTCTGCTCTGTTACTTTCTCAGTTTTGTCCTTGTGTCTCTCACCCTCCAGGTCTGAAGGATATCCTCCATATGGTTTCCAGCCAATGGGATCAGCTACAGCGGCAGATCCGGCGCCAACATGGCTGGGTGCTCCCCGCCCCCCCCCGCGCCCGCG
>NW_018128319.1:207061-207981 GCF_001952655.1 Monopterus albus
CCCTCCGTCAGCCATTATGGGAGTAAAAAATTCTAACTCAAATGTATTAATGTGTGTAGATCGCTACAGACGTGTTTTGCTAGTCGAACTTGGCTGTAACAGTTTTGCTCTGACCAACCAATCAGAGGACGGAAAAATGCTGACGTTATTGTGTGAGGCGAATTTGAAATCTGATTGGTTAAAGAAACAGTCCCATTGCTAATATAGTTTAAGTTACATCGACCTGCACTACTGATTCTGAAGGCCCTGGGCAGATTAGATTGACATGGCAACACATAGAGGCTGAAATCTGATTGGACAAAAAATCTAACATACACGTACTGGAAGCGGTGCAGCCAAGAGAAATACTACGACAATTTCATGGAACAAATATTAGAATTTAAGTTGTCAATGTAGGTCAGTGCTTCTGATAGTGTTTAGGCCAAAAGAGAAGGCCTTGCTGGCCCTGCCACTCAGTGACCTAGAGCTGCAGCCATGAGTCAGTTCACTGGTAGAAAATGAACCTCAGCTATTTAGAAGCAACAGTCACCGACATGTTCTGGTTCCACCTTCTTTAATGTGAGGAGCTGATGCTTTTCTTTGTCAGACATGAGAATCAGCTGAGTCTCTGTGGATCTGCTGGTTGGACACAACGAGACGTGTGAAGATGCCACCTTTGGCTCTGGAGAGTCACAGTGGGACTTTTTCCCCACTGTCTGACATTCTGGGGACAAACTGATCAATCAGATCATCAGGACAATGATCAGCTGATTGATCAGTGACCCTGTAGTTTGGGTTTTCATTCAGTTATTCAGAGGTTTTCTTTCATCCTCTTCTTCCACCACTGGGTATTGCTCAGATCAATATTATTAAAATATCCCTATTAAACTTAATATATGATAACTCACTATTTTACAGTAGCTTAGCTGCCAAGCTAAAAC
>NW_018128320.1:0-2332 GCF_001952655.1 Monopterus albus
ACAAGTCACAGTGACATCAACATGTACTGTCACAGTTCATGAGTCTACAGTACATAAAACATTGAACAAGCAGGGTGTCTATGGCAGGACACCACGAAGGAAGCCGGTGCTTAGTAAAAAGAACGTTGCTGCACTTCTCAAGTTTGCGAAAAAGCACACTGACACTCCACAGCGGTATTGGCAAAATGTTTTTTGGATTGATCAACCTAAGATTGAACTATTTGGAAAGAACATTTGAACCTAAGATTGAACTTTTTGGAAAGAACATGCAGCACTACATCTGGTGTAGAAAGGCCACTGCATATCATCATAAAAACATCATCCCAACCGTTAAGTATGGTGGAGTAAACATCATGATTTGGCCCTGCTTTGCTGCATCAGGGCCTGGTTGGCTTGTAGTCATTGAGGGGAAGATGAATTCCCAAGTGTATCACAGATAATGTGAGAATGTCTGTACGTCAGCTGAAACTGGGTTGAAACCTTCAGGTACATTGTCCCAAGCATCATGAATAAATTTCCAGTTCTAATGCATTGTGTGCCTCTTGCTTGTAAAGTACTCTGAGAATAAACTTTTAAAAGTCTACACAACATCTGCTGAAATATCCCTGCAGACATTCATACAAACTGAAACTGATAATAAAGACCTTACTTTGCCAACTGTCCTGAGCTGAACTTTGTTGTGATTTGGTGCCATATTCTGGAGCAACAGAGAACTGCTGCTCCAGAATCTTTCCTTCTCTTCAAACCCTCACCCGACTTGTGGAGCATAACCACTGACTACATTCAACATTACCCCTTCAATTTCCAACTTCAAACTGATCACCCTGTCTGACACTCTTTTCACCTCTAAAACATTCCTCACCAGCTCCTCCTTCAGGATCACTCCTACCCCATTTCTCTTTCTGTCCACACCATAATAAAACAGTTTGTATCCCCCTCCAATGCTACGCGCTTTGCTACCCTTCCACCTGGTCTCCTGCACACACAGTATATCTACCTTCTTTCTCTCCATCATGTCTGCCAGCTCTCTACTTTTCCCTGTCATTGTCCCAATGTTAGAAGTCCCTATTCTCATACCTATACTCCTGCCTTTCCTCTTTTCTCTCTGTCTACGAATCCTTCTACCTCCTCTCCTTCTTCGACCAACAGTAGTCCAATTTCTTTTTCAGAGATCCTTGCGGTGTCTGCTGTTCTTACGGTGTCTGTTGTTTAGTCCCAACTACTGTTGATATATGGGGGTTTTCCCCATTGTGGAATTAATTGGGGGAGTAATATTCTTGTTCTTGATTTCTCTCAAGTGCTATGTTTTGTCTTGTTTTTAGGTGCCTTTGATTCACAGGGATTACAAATGATTACAAACCTTTGTAATAGCATTTATTATGGCATATTATTTCTAACTTGACTTTTTGACATCATAAGAGAATTACAGTAAAGGTGCAGACAGTTACTGCCTCACACAGAGAAAAGCTGCCTCCCATATGAGAACAAACTTCCTGATCTGATGCTTGAGTCAGTTTCTCCCTCCCTTAAGATAACATTTACTCTAAAAGTGCAGTAAACACAGGAAGTTCACTTATTGAAGCAGCAACACAGGAAACTTTACTAAATCCAGGATGTTGAAAGATAAGTTATTCCACAGTTGCTTTATCAAATTTGATAACTACTTTACCTAATACTAATAAACCTACTAATACTTTTATGAAGCAATTCATGAAGCAACTCTTCCTTCCATATACTCTGACCTGTGTTTCTGAACCTCTCCTTTTTTTCTGTCTTCCCTCTTTGTGCAACATCAAGGTTTAAGGAAGTTTCCCTGCCCAGTGTTACACATTACTATGTCTCCTTTTCTGAGACTGAAATGCATTTGGTATTTATACATAATATCATATTATCTCTATTTTACGTTCAACACCAGTAAAACTGTTATGGGATGCTGGCCTTTGTCTCTTTTGTCATTTTTAAGATAAGTTATTCCTTAGTTTCTTTATCAAATTTGATAACTGCTTTACCTAATACTAATAAATCTAATAAACTTGCTAATAATTTTGTTATGAAGCAGTTCATGATATCTGCTCTGCAAAGATGCCAGCCATAATAAACACAGTTAAATCAGTTCAACAACGGCTCTGATACAATATCTATAATCCCTGTAGTTCTGGGCCCTCTGAACCACCGATACCCCAACTATGCCAAAATACGTTATCCTGTCCTCCTCATGCACTTTTCTCCAGCTTACTCCACCTTATCAGCAACAGTGATGCCAGGGATTTGGATAGTTCAAAAAATATTTATAAGGTAAATGCTGTTTTCCCTCTTTATCTTTTGTTCTCCT
>NW_018128320.1:2484-10831 GCF_001952655.1 Monopterus albus
TTATCCCCTTGCCAGCTACTGTTTTGTGTTTCCCCGAAGGACTGTTCCTCCAGACCGTGACTCCACTCTCTCCTCCCAGGCAGGTCAATGCTCAGTCGCCTATCTGTTCCACTATTGCCTTCATCTCTCTGTCTCTACCTTCAGTAGCCACCATCACCACCGACCAGCCCAGGAGTGACCCCACCTACGCAGCTCGGCCCAGCTCTCCATCTCATCGGCTCCTGCGGTTGGTCAAACACCCAGTTATTACTCATCTACAGGACTACGTACTATTTCCCTCTGTGTATTGTCACTCCCTTGATCACTGTATATAATAAATCACTGCTTGCACCGAAGTCGGCTACCTGGGTCCACCTCTTTTCTCGTTCGCACACTGACTGGTGCAAACGGCACCTAACAGTATCATAATAGTGGAGTAGAGCCTGACTTGAAATTAACACACTTGACCCAAGGATGTGATTGTGTTGGTATTTTTATGGTAAAGTACTTTACCATAAAAATACCATAAGGTTTCAGCAAGTTTTCCTACACATTGGTGAGCAACATTTCTCCTCTCCTGAGACTGACAGGCTTTGATACAGTCAATCTCATAATATCACAATATGAATATTGCAGATCTATTTACAGATTTGCATATTCATTACTGAAATGAAACTTGATTTGATTTGATTTGATTTATTCTTTCAAGCATATAAAAAAAACAGTTGATATAACAACAACACACATTTTTACACACAATCCAATATCAATGTGCTTATACCTAGTACATGCTTGAATGGAGTAGGAAGAAGTCAGACTTATCCAGTCCTACCCCATGTCAAACTTGTTTCACTAGTTTTATTTATTTTTTTTTTTAAGATGATCTCCATGATTTCCAAACAGGAAGTGCTCTAATTTCTGATTGACAAACTGACAGTCAGCACATGCACTGAACATATTTCATGTGCTTTATTATGTACTTGTTTTTTTAAGTTTTAATAGTGTCAGAAAACGTGTAAAGACAGGTCCCAGGAAGAACCGAAAAGTCCAAAAAACACAGACCACTGAAATAGCACCAACCTTTGATAACCTGGCCTCAGATATAACCTTACAGGATGAGCTGCAGGAGACTACTGAACAAATCGTCTCTTTGTGGAGAGACGTTACAGAAGAGGAGCGGGAATGGCTACCAGGGTGGGGAGTGCTACCAAATAATGTAGAAGAATGGCAGCAGATGACAGATGAGCAAGAAAAAGCTCTGATTGTTTCTCAGAAGAAAGAAGATTTGGACCAAAAGAAGATTGTTGTTTTTAGACATTTTCATGTTTTTATGTTTTCCTGAGTTACAAAAGATTTGACCAAGAAGAACATTGCGCATCTGAATTTTTCCAATTTTTCTCTTTGGGAGTTTAGAAGATTGGGCCAGAAGAAAATGAGGTTTCCTGATGAGTTTTGATTTTTTTTTTTTTTTGTTTATTATTTTTCCCCTTTTGAAAGCTTGAGTCCTGGCCTAAAGGGAAAAGAGGAACAAACGATTGCTCAGCCTGCCACCACCCCACCTCAAACCAGCTGAAAACAGGATTCAGTGAAAATACCTTTGACTTTTATTCAGATCAAGAGCTTAGCTCAACCATAATAATTTTAATCAGTATAATATTTTAGAGTGATGTTTAGAGATAGCAGCTGTTGGTTTATTTAGGTTGTAAGCCAATCAAGACAATTATTGATGATTTTAAGGTTTATATGTTATTGCTTGCTACTTTGCTGTAACTCTTTTAAGCTTCTATATAAAATTTCTGAAAAGGTTTAATACTCTGTGGTTATTGAGTGAAGTTTTGAGGTTATTGACATTCCCATGATTTTAGTGGGTTTACACTTTTAGGTGGTAATGCTTAAGGGCGCATATATAGGCACACGATTCTGAGTGTTTGATTACCTAATTCCCAGTGAGTGTTTGAGGTTACACAACAGTTCACAGGGTTCACAGTAGACCGATATAGAACTGCTAAAATTATTTTTAGACAGTTATATCAGAAAATATTTTATACAAAACATCCAGCTGTTTACCTATCACATTATACAAACTGCCATTTGAATTTCCTATCCTTAATAATATCTTGTTAACTAAATACTGTGCAAAACAAATATGGTCTTAAGTGGCCAGTCTCGCGGCTTTTATTGGCTATTTCAGACAAAATGTAACAGTTGCTCAAAGAGCCAGAGTATACTGGTCTATATAAACTTCTGGAGGTAGCTGCCACTATAACTACAGGTTGTTATTATTTGGGAGGTTTTGGGTTTTATCTTGAATTAATAACATGAAAGAGGGAGGTCTGCAGGGAACTCTGTTCGCAGGTTCATGGTAGTCGATTACTGAGTGAATATCTCCGTCATAAAACCTCAAGCAGTGTTTATATTTTCATTGGATATGGGTAGGGTCAGACAGGAACACGACAGCCACTCCATAATCAATTTTTATGTTTGGATCAAAATTCTAAGTAGAGTTATTAATGTACCAACTGAAAACCTAGTACATTGTGCTAGTATCTATTCAGAGGAACTACATAAACATATTTTTACAGATTACCTATTTTTATTACTATGTGACACCATGTAATATGAAATAACAACAACATATGAAATAAGACCATATAAAAAAAACATAACCGTTAAAAAAACAAAATAAACAACAGACCTCTCACACACAGGCATATTATACTTTAGCAGCATTGACTATGGTAACTGCTGTTGGGTAAAAAGCATTCCTGAATAGTGGTCCTTGATTTACTCTGAACCATCTACCTGACGGCAGCAGTTCAAAGAGTGAACATCCAGGGTGTGAAGTGTCCTTAATGATGTTCTGAGCTTTTTTGAGGCAGCGGGAACTGTGTAGTTCTTCCAGAGTGAGGAGAGGGCAGCCGACGATCTCCTGGGCCGTATTAATGACCCTCTGGAGCGTTTTCCTCTGAGCCACTGTGCTGCTGCTGTACCATACACATATACAGTATGTAAGGATGCTCTCAATGGAGCACCGATAGAAGGACACCAGCAGTCTCTGGGAGATGTTGTTCTTCCTGAGCACTCGTAGGAAGTACAGTCTCTGCTGGGCCTTTTTAAGCAGTCCAGAAGTATTCGTGCCCCAGGTCAGATCCTCCTCAATGTGGAATCTCAGAAAGCGGAAGGCCGGCACCCTCTCCACACGGTCCCCGGTGATGTACACTGGTTTTCTTCCTCCTGAAGTCGACAATGACTTCTTTAGTCTTTGGCGTATTAAGGAGCAGATTGTTCTTTCTGCACCACACTATCAGCTTCTCCACCTCATCCTTGTCGGCAGTCTCATCCTCCCCAGAGATAAGCCCTAACACCATGATGTCATCAGTAAATTTTACAGTGGTGTTGCCATGGTGGGCGGGGGTGCAGTTGTGGGTGTACAGGGTGTAGAGCAGGGCGCTCAGCACACAGCCTTGTGGTGAACCAGTGCTGAGGCTAAGAGCCGTGGATGTGTGTAGGCCCATTCTCACCCTCTGGCTATGTCCGGACAGGAAGAATAATTTAGAATAATTTGACTCTGATGATTTTAGATCTGCAGATTGGATATAAAATCAATACAGAGCTTAAATCCCAATTTCAATAGGTTACTGTGACTGGAAATCTGTCAGGTATGAAGATGTGTGGTGTGTCAATGGGAGCATGGTGTTGTGTGATGTGTTGAATTTTCCTGGTTCAGTAAAAATCTGTGAAATGTTAAGCTTGGAAAAAAAACATACTGTACGATGAAAGATATAAATTACAGTAGCATTTAAATACTATGTTTATAAAACCTCTCTCATATTGAAATTATTTAACAGGTATATCTTCAAAAGAAAGATGGTATCATGATGGTGGAGTAGAGCCTGACTTGTTAGTTTGGACGCTGGGCTATAACATCAGATGATCTGTGGGCAATAACATCATACTCTGGTGATCTGTCCTTTTTCTGCATTGACATGTACGTTCTGTCCTCTTGATCTGGTTTCAGCTTTTTCCTTGAGTTCCTTTAGAAAACAGAAGAAAGAATGGCTTATGATTTGTTGTATAAAAGTCTCCAGTACAGAACATTAAAGTGACGATGCAGGAACTCACCAAAGAAACACAATGCAGATTATGAAGATGACGTTCACAATGACAGATACAACGGCAACGGGCAAAAGAGCTGCACTTGGTTCAGAGTGACCTGCAAAATAAGGTCATTACAAGAAGCCAAGTTGGAAGGAACATACAGCATCATAACCAAAGTGTTTTTGAGGAAATGTCATGAATGGGTTGTTGCACAAATTGCGTTGTTATTCTTGTAGGCACATGTTAAATCTGCACATGCATGGCATCCTCAGTGAACCTCAGTGCTGCTCACATCAGACTCAGACATGTCACTTACAGACATGAATGTGAAATATCAACACAAGAAGATTGGATCTGAATTGAGCATTAAGAACTGTAATGTGATTATAGCCCAAACATTGTGTTCATACTGTGTACTCACTGTGTTGCTAAAGTGCATAATGTTTTACTTTGTCAGTCACCTCACTCAGGGGCGGCTGTGACTCAGGAGGTAGAGCAGGTCGTCTCCTACGCATTTAAATTTTGAGTGTGGTTTTTGATTGTTCTCTTGTTTGACTTTGCACCCCCTCTTGTCTGTCAATCTGATCTAATTCTACCACATCTGGCTGCAACCAACCAACAACACCAAGGCAGTTGGCCATGTTGTCGAACAAGAACACCTTTCAGTGCTGGAAATTCAACAGTATTTTCCTTATGAAATCAAGAAAGGGCACTAACATTACTGCACAGAGTAAAGCTTGTTTACCAGCACTGAAAATTCTCAACGTCAAACCTTGAGAAACATCTGCATCTAAGTTTATGTAACCGGCATCAATCACATAAAATAAAGGACCTCCCAACCCACCATGTTTTTTGTGCGTTCATGATGTAATTTAGTTCTCTATTTTGATCGGTGCCTGTCCAGTAGGTTACATATTTTTAGGACTTTTTAGCTTTATTGCCCATTTTAGATAGTTGTTAGAAAAGTAAATGACTTTGCATAGACTTTCGTTTGTCGATCAAATCGACGCACATTGTTCTAAGCAGCCTGGCTGTGACCAGCCAACAATATCATTGGGTGGTCATACTGTTGGACAAGAATGCTTTTCAGTGCTGGAAATTCAACAGCATTTTCCTTGGTGCCTGTTCAGTAGGCTACATGCTTCAACAGCAATATATTATGTAAATGAAGTTATGTTGAAGAACCTTTAATAAATATTTGACAGTAATCAATATGTATCAAGTACTGTTGTGACGTTTACACTACCTGATTTAAATCTATGTTAGGAATTTTCAGCTTATTGTCCAATTAATTAATTTATAATTATTGTCCAATTTTTTTTTTTTTAGAGAAAAGAAATTAAACAGTAACTAAAAATAATAAGTTACACAACTTTGATGAAATACTTAAAATAGTTACATTGCTTAAGAAATTTTTAACAGGGTAACTAGTAATCTGTAACCTATTACATTTCAAAAGTAACCCTCCCAGCACTGCTGAAATCCTCCTGTCTCCTTTCTGCTTTCTGCTCCTTTCACAGCTGGTTGTTGTTGTTGTTCTCATTGATAACAAAAATATATTTCAAGATTAGAAAATGAGCATGTCAATAGAGTGAACACTTACTACCTTGGCCCCTTGTGACAGTGAGGTTCCTGTTTGCTTCCCCTGTTTCACTGTTGCTGACACACATTACAGTGGTGTTGCTATGAGCTGTCACAGAAAAACTGACTCGACTGTTGACTGTGTGGTTTATAACAGTTGTAAGGACGGAGTATTCAGCGTGGTTCTCCAACAGCGGCCATTTGATGGTGGGTAAGGGAACCCCCTCACTGATGCACACACAGGTCAGGACCTCCGACTGCCTCACACATTCAGAACCATTTAGGATCTTTGGAGGAACTGCAAACACAAGCAGAATCACAGCAAACACACAGTCAGCTGATAAGAGCATTTTTCCTTCAGAGGAGATCAGTACAGTCTACTTACATCTCACAGTTATGTTAGCATGTATAGTCTGAGTTATGTTCAGGTGTTTTGCTGTACAGATGTACTGTCCAGAATGTTTTGCTGTCACATTAGGGATGAAAAGAGTAGCTCTTCCAGGACCATTCTGCAGCATGAATGAGGTTATGTCTTGCAGAGTCTCACTGGAGCCAGGTTTAGTCCACGTGATGTTAAACGGAGGAACACTTTTAACAATGCAGGTCAGATTTAGAGCATCACCCTCCTGAACAGTTATGTTTCCAGTGTTTCCAGGTTTCTTCACATCTTTGGAGACAAAAATTTGGACAAATTATTGCAAGTCACCTACAGAAACAGTTGTCCTCTTCCTGTGCCTTCCAATTTCCTTAATTGTTTGAAAACAATTTCATTCAAGATATGAGATTATCATGTACTAGAAGCCCATATTTTCAAACAGTTCTGAAATGTAAAATAAATAACTAGATGAGAGATTAGAGTAGAAATAGCACAGAAGTCCTACTGGCTCATTTCTGTTCTAAACACATAGATCTATACCATAGAATATATTTTACAGTCGTTGTCAGAGCCAAGCTTAGTCCATGTGATGAGGGACCGAAAGAAACTTTTTCAACGCTGCAGGTTAAATTCTAACCATCGCCCTCATCTATTTCCAATCTGCAGAGGGATTACATTCTTTAACTATGAGACAAGATATTAGGCACAAAATGCTAAATTCTGCAACGTGTGCAATATATGAATCATAAGCATCTCGGTAAGACAAAAAATGCAACAGTTCTCAGAAAATTTGGGAAAACATAATTACTTCAAAGTGACCAAAACCTTAGATTCCAGACTGAGTTTGGTGCGTTGCACAGTAAAGTGAGCACAAAGTGAAGTGTCTGAATATTTTGTCAAACAGCTGTAGAGTATGTGCTAAACTCACAGGTCACATTCAGAGTCACTGTCTGCTTTGTAGTCCCGCTGCCTGTGAAGCTGACCGTACAGGTGAGGTGATGTGTCGTGGTGTTCAGCTGAAGGGTTAAAGGTCAAAGTTGAGCTGTGTCTCCGTGTGACATCAGTCACATGCTCAGTCTTGACAGCAGTGATGTTACCTGTGAGGTGTGTGTTCTCTCCTGCTCCTCTCCACATCCAGGTGATGGTAGGATCAGACCCAGAACAGAGACCAGGAGCAGTGCAGGATAGCCTGGCCTGCTGACATTCTGGGGGCTTCTGACTCAGACCTAATGGAAGAGCAAATATAGAAAGAGCATAGAAGGATGAGTTAATCAGCCAGGAGGACATGAGTGGCTTCAAATTAGACATAAGATCTCCACCAAAGGATGATGAAGGTCAAACATTAAACCTCTTTAGGATTAGGTCACCCACATCACACAAACACATCCAAACACTCTTCCTGCTCTGTGTGTAATTTTCAGTTCCACTGATCTTGTTTCTTAATAGTCCTGGTGCTGCCGCTAAATTCTATTCACCTCCACTGAGCTGCAGTTTTGATCTCTCAAAATCACAACACATAAAAACTAACATGTCTGTAAGACTCCATGCAGCTTTAAGTGTGAAAATTTGGAGGACCGACTCTTTTAAGAAGCTATAAAGCCAAACATGTAGGTGGATATTATACTGTAGTTTTAACAACTAATGCATTCACTCTACAAGACATACAAGTATTTGTTGAAGCTATTGATACCTGTAAGATGGAAGAATTCAATTTTAGAATTGTCATAAAATTGGTAAGTGATTTATTAATTTCTATTTAAAAACAAAACCCCAAAACCAGCTGTATACTGTACCTGTGGTATTATCACCTCTCACAGAGAAGAGCAGCATTGGCCAGATGAGAACAAACATCATAATTCAACACTAGAGACTCTCTCCACAGAATAAAGAAACGCACAAAAAAGACACACACACACACACACACACACACACACACACACAGGAGGTTTAGGCGATGAAAGTCGACCTAAAACACCTCCATGGCCGACTACACAGATTTACATAAACCATGTTTAGCAGCTCTGTAGTTGTGTTAGAAATTTAGTGAACATCTTCTTCAGTGTTGTCTCCTGAAATGTTTTATATTGAAGCTTTTTGATAACTGCTCCTGAGAGCTGCCAATTAATAAGCTACTAATAAACTTTACATATCTGTAGCAAAAACATCAGAACATATAAATAATCCTAGACTCTCAGTTAACTCTGTACAAGTTTCTAAAACTATATTACATTATTTAGTGTAAATACTTGTTACAATTACAACAAAAAATGTATTTTTTAAAAATAATTTTTACCTCTGTCAGTCTCTTCTCTC
>NW_018128320.1:12341-14941 GCF_001952655.1 Monopterus albus
ATTGTACAGTAATAATCATGTTGAAATGTTATTAGCTATGTTTTTCTGTTGAGTACTAAACATATAAAAGACATTCATTTTATTTTCTTATATTTATCACACCATTGATACTTAACTAAGCTCATAGTTGTTTCTGTTTCCAGACCAGCTCTCAACATTTGAAAATTTATTTTCATAAAATATATTTCAATATTTTCATTTTTACACATACCTGTAACAGTGAGGGTCACGTTTTTTTGCGTTATCCATTTTCTATCACCCTGTCCCACATATCTGAAAGAGTACGGACCACTGTCACTTTTTTTCAGGTTGCAGATCAAAATACTGCACAGATCATTTTTCCACTTCAGAAGTGAATAGCCGATGTATTTCACTCTGTCTTTAAAGTCTGGACTGACAGGACGTTGAGATTGATCCGTACTGTAAATGACAGTGCCAGTATAATCTTTATCAGCATCTATATATTTTGCATCCTTCAGCCAAAACCAGGAGGCGTCAACATCATCAACAGATCGTGTGACTGTGCACTTGATTTCAATGCAGGACCCCTCTGTAGCATTCAGTTTGTGTTGTTCTATTTCGAAGGGGAATATTTGGCCAAAAGAAAAATCTGTAGTGATGAAAACACAAGTGGAAAAGTCAGTAGTATATGTGGCTTTAATGGAAACGTTGTTAAAAGCAAACATTGCTGAAATAGTAGAGTAATTAAATTCCTACTTTGTGTTAGGACCAGAAATACCAACCACCCGACTGTCTGAGCATTCATTCTCGTGTAAAGCTTGATATCTGAAACACACACACACACACGAGAGTACATAACTACACAACACCACTGAACGTTTTTGTGAGAGTTATTAGAGTAGTTTGCATTTTCTTCTTTATTTCAAAATGAATGCATTCGTGGAAATTCTGAAGCATTGTTATTTTTTCCTCACACAGCTAAAAGCCTTAAAATGTTTGGGTTTTTTTTAAGCATTTAGATGTTTTTTTGTAAACCCTGTCTATAAAACTGTTGACAGGACACACTGAACTGTAAACCAGGACAACTATGAAATTTTAATCCACAGAGGTCTGAACTTTTGAGAGCATCTTGGATTATTTTGGATAGCCTAGAGTCAGACATGTTTTAACCAGCTACCTTAGTGGCTGACAGAGAAATACCCACTACATATACAAAATTGTACTATTTTGAAAAAAATACCTCCTTATAACTTCAGATGTTACAGTACTGGGAATTTTTTAGGAGCTAATATACTGTAACGTAGGCTAGCTTGAGGAAGCAGCTGGAGACAGAAGTTGCCTTTTTCTGTGCTCTCCCACGTCCAAGGAAGCCACTCTTTTATTAGCACACACACAAAACACACTGGGCAATCCCCAGCATCATCAGCTCCACAGACAGTCTGCCGGATGACCTCAACACCTTCTACACCTGCTTTGAGACCTCCAGCCACAGCACAGAGAGGAGGCACACACACACCGCGACCACCCAACCCCCCCACCTCCCCTCCACTAACTGTCTCACCCTTTGAGGAAGGGTTTAGTTTAGTCTAAAATAACCTATAAAAGCTGACAAATGGTATAACAAACCCTAATTTTTGTGCACAGATTATTATTAGCTGACAGTTAATTTCCCAGAATTGGACACCCAACTGATAAGATATAATTTTGCATATATAAGTAATCAACAAATGTATTTAGAATACTTTCCAATACAATTATTTCAAAATTGAATCACCAGTTTGGTTTTAAGTTTTAGTCATCACTACTTTAATTTTTGGAGGTGAAAAACAAAATAACTGTATTTCAGTTTAGGACGTTTTATTATAAGCAGCTTTAAAATACACCTTAAATATAGTTTCTAACTCTCAACTGTATTTGTCACAAATTTACAATAAGGATAATTCAAAAGTTTAGCAAGCAATAATGTGAAATATCAAAAATTACTTTAACACTTGATCAAACACTAATTATTACTGATTAATCAAATTACTTAATGGCTGAGGCCATTAATATTTTAATTTATTTTAATCTCCTTCTTTCCACTAAACTCTGTGGTTTCTTCCTTTTTTCTTTCTTTGTCTCTCTTTATAGACACTGAGACATCTCTCCCAGCATTTCCTCTTTTGCAGGAAACTGATCGCTAATTTCCCCCTTTTCACACACTAACTTTGCTTTTTTAACTGCAGCAGTTCACACATACAGCACTACATCACAGTGGTAAAATCACATATACATCATACTGCTGTCTACAGATACCAGTGGTCAAGTCAAGATTTTTATTTGCCATTTATGCATAAACAGACAGTCTAGGCATATAGGAATTCTTGTACAGCTCTTTGTTGGAGTCAGGTAAGGAGTCAAAGGCCAGAAAGAACATTCATTTTCTACTGCTTAGTCCCTGAACGGGGTTACGGGGGGGCCGGAGCCAATCCCGGCCAGCAATTGGGCAAAGGCGGGGTACACCCTGGACAGGTCACCAATCCATCGCAGGGCTAACACATAGACAAACAACCACGCACACGCACTCCTATGGGCAATTTAGAGACACCAATCAACCTAAGCTGCATGTCTTTGGACTGTGGGAGGAAGCCGGAGTACCC